>NC_090247.1:25658439-25768439 GCF_037325665.1 Littorina saxatilis
CAAGTCGATTACAGTATAGCGTTCGTGGGATACCTCCAGCTTCGCTGGGATAAACACACAAAAAGTATAAATGAACGCACAAAGAGTATAAGTGAATGCACAAAAAAGTGTTAGATGAACCCACAAATAGTATAAGATGAACGCACATAGAGTATAAGTGAACACGCAAAGAGTATAATTGAACGCACAAAGATTATCTCTGTTTAAAGAAATAGGACAGAAGCTCAGTGGTCCAGCCATGCAACAGGGTTCGCACAATCTTTAAAAGTTGTTAAAACTTGTAAAATTTTACACCCCACCCCCTCCATCTTTCTTTTAGGTCTTTAAAAGTGTGTAAACATTGACGTGGGTTTGTACACGTTTTTAAAATATGTTATGTGGCTGAAATTTATCTCTTTTCAAAGTGTGTGAATAAAAAACCTCCTTAGTAAAACACTAGTAATTGAACATTTTATATTAACAACAAAAACCACACAAGTGGCAGCTAATGTTGTTCGGTGCTATTTTTATTTTCATAGGGAGGGTCTTTAAAATGTTTGTTTCAGTGAAGACCAATGCTGTGCGAACACTGCGTTACGTGACAGCTTGAATCGAGTCTTACCATTATCTCCATTATAAATTATTATTGGTGAACATCTTTTGTTTTAAGATGAGAAGAACTGTACAGTTTTGTTCTTTTGTGTTTTTTGTATTGCTTTTCTGCTCGAAATGTTTTTCTAAAGAAGCCTCCAAAGACAACATTTGATGTGTGCTGGTGAGTGAAAATACATTTTTAAAACATGTGTTGTTGTTTTTGTCTTTTCGCCCATTTTATTTATTTTTTTTTTATTTTTTTTTTTTTTGGGGGGGGGGGGGGGGCATACTTAAGAGGTGTGGTTGAAAAGTAAACAGTAAAAACCCTCCCCCTTCCAAATCCTGGCAGTAGCTGGTGGTCGAACTTTGGATCCCATATCTTTCCTCAAGTTCATGGTTTGTATCCACTCTGTGCACGTTTTGAATTAATCGAATTATGGTGTAAAATTGTCGGAATTCCACAACGAATTTGCTTCATTTGCATGATCAGATTCATCACCATGCTGATGTTGGCTACCTATCACTAAGAAGATCACTATCAATTGGTGACTGTCGGTTCCCGAGCCTGGGATCTTCGTATCCGACTTGTCGGTTCCCGAGCCACTCCGAAATACAAAACCGGAAGCATGTGCTCCACGAGTGGCAGCAAGAACTCATTTCATTGGATGTCGCTAACTCTGTGCGAGATCACGTGATGTCAACAAGTGAAAGCACCGTTCTACTGGCCAAGAGATTAGCGGTTTGTTGGCCTCGAAGGGTCATTCGATAGGTTTAAGGGTTTAAGTATTGATACAGGGGTCCTGGCGGCGATTTTGTAATGTTTGAGTCGACATGGAACAGCCGGAGTAGATCAAATGCGATTTGTTTGCCCTGAGCTCCAAAGAATTATGACACGATCCGAGGCTTTAAAAAAGCGAACAGGTGATTGTGAGCGACTTTTTAATACAAGACGGCTCTCACCTAATCCTTTTCATACTCAACAATCAGTGTGTGTGTGTGGTGGGTGCGAACACCGACATAAGCCAGTGCTCGCTCGCCGGCTGTGTCAGCCTTTTGATTGCAGGCTACACAATGCATTGACAGTGCGGTGTTTTGCTGTCGTTAAGTGCTTTGTGAGCAGCCAGTGCAGTGAAAAGACCTTTACAAAACGGATCTCGCCTGGCATGGTTGGTATCTTTTTTAATCCCCAGGCGATTAAACCGATCATAGGTTTTGCCGTTTTGTAAGCAACACCAGTTAGCATTCTGCTCTTAGTATTGCCTTGTGGTAGTGCACGAATGGATATAGTCACAAGTGTTTTCATGTTCACTGTTCCTAATACAAGAAGGTGGACGAATGTACGTAGTGTTTGAACTTCAAATGTGACTAAAATTTTGACATTGCAAAAGTGCCGTGAATAACTAAAGCAAGGATTTTTTCCCAGGCTTGTAAACTCACGAGTATGTAAAGTTGTTCATATATATGCACTGGGTGCACCTGCTTAAACAATGACATTTGCAGTTCCCATAAGGAAAACAAAAAGAAGAATTAGGTCCACAGGAAATGTGATACCATGCTGCTGACAATGTGTTGCCTCTGTTTTTACTTACTCTTACAATTAAATTTATGTGTGGAGATGAAATTTGCTTTGAGACTTTAATGGTTCAAAGAACCATGACATTGCATGAAGCTTGTGGTTTTTTGTTTACTGGTCAGTGAATTAGTACTTGCATTAGCTGTTATAGTAAGGTTAAAAAAACCTGCTGAGTGATACCTGCTACAAAAGCTGGTTTCTCCATTATATGGTAGCCAGTCAAATGAAGTTGAAAATGCAGTGTTTTATAAATTCCTTTTTGAAAACAATTTTTTTTAAATCAGCTGAGACATAAACATGTAAATTTGACCCACTGACATTTTTTGGGGGGGTAATAATATTTTAATTCTAATCAGTACTAGTCATTACCATTTAATGTTATGTGAATGAACACTGGCACACATAGTATTTTCTGCCTGTCAATGTGGTTTTTTCCTACTGATTATAAACAAACATTTTCAGCAAAGCAGCTATGTCCAAAACAAAATAACGTAGCTTCCTTCTTAGCCTGGTTTGCATGATGATTCAAGCATTTTAATGCAATTAAAAACCAACGGCTGTTCATGACAAATTTCAGCTTCAGCAGGCCTGTGTGTCTGTTCCAGAAAGATGTTCATGTTAACTGGAAGAATCTCTGTCAAATTCAAGAGGTTTTCAAAGGCTTTATGATTTATCAGGTATGGTCGATCAACCCAGACAATTATTTGCAGCCTTTTGTCGGCGGTACCTTGATTATTATAATAATAATAATAATAATAAGGGTATTTATATGGTGCAAATCCTAAAATAGTTCTGAGCGCCTTACAATTAATCTTCAATATAATAATCTTCATTACAGCAACAATACACATTTAAAATTATTACGCTTAAAGGCACAGTGCGCCTCCCGTAAACCATCACAGATACTGTCAGGCTTTTACACACAGTACAAACACCCTTCCATTTGAACGCTCACCAAACGGGAACATCCTAGGTGCCCTACGTAAAGAGCGAGCAATTTTCAAAGAATTAATTTTGCGGATTGTGTCGGAGACCGTGGTGCGTTCTGGCGCTAGACCTAACTTTTAAAATCTAAATAATGAATTGACAGCTTGTTACACAAACATTCTTAATTCATAAAAGAATTCTTTTTTCATCAAGACAAGATCAGTACAATTCGAAGTTTTGAAAGTTTGAAGAAAAAAACCGCCTGGAAGCAGGGTCACGCAAGGTCGTGGTTCTCGTAGCAGACGACGGTTTATGTCTATCGCCAGTTCCTCTGAACAGTCAAAAGCCATCGCGAGAGTTCTTGTGAACCACAGCCGTTTGTTTCGTGCATAGTCAGAGGTACATAATAACGTGCTATACGGGCGGGGATGTAGCTCAGTCGGTAGCGCGCTGGATTTGTATCCAGTTGGCCGCTGTCAGCGTGAGTTCGTCCCCACGTTCGGCGAGAGATTTATTTCTCAGAGTCAACTTTGTGTGCAGACTCTCCTCGGTGTCCGAACACCCCCGTGTGTACACCCAAGCACAAGACCAAGTGCGCACGAAAAAGATCCTGTAATCCATGTCAGAGTTCGGTGGGTTATAGAAACACGAAAATACCCAGCATGCTTCCTCCGAAAGCGGCGTATGGCTGCCTAAATGGCGGGGTAAAAACGGTCATACACGTAAAAGCCGTGGGAGTTTCAGCCCATGAACGAACAAACGAACTAACGTGCTATTGCAGATAAGCTCACAGCGAGTCGCATTCAAATTACTAACTGACGACTGCATTGTGAAAAAGGGAAACTGGATCACACGGGTTCACGATGGCTCAGGGGTAAGATAAACCACGCAAAAATAAATTCTTTAAAAATTGCTTGCTCTTTACGGAGGGCACCTACGATGTTCTCAAGTGGTGAGTGTTTAAATGAAAGGGTGTTTGTACTGTGTGTAAAAGCCTGACAGTATCTGTGATGGTTTACGGGAGGCTTACTGTACCTTTAAGAATCGCTTAAAATGTTACACTTGGGCACTGCATTAACACTTTCTTCCCCAGCTATGTTGACCAAGTTTTTTTTAGCCGAGACCAGTGTGCTGCAGCTGGTCACCCAGAATTGTAGGAACTGTGTAGTAACTGTGTATCAACACGCTGGAATGCAGGCGTTAGATCGACGTTACAGGAAGCGACTGAAGCTAACAGTCTGATCGGATATATCCGTATCTGGTCAGATAGAGCCATATGAGTGGGTACGGATATATATATATCCGTACCTGGGAGACAATGAGTTAACAAAAATAACTTTCCTGTTTCCAGGTTGCAGAGGATGACCCGATGGATACCCTATGAGATCTGACTTGTTGGTGACTGATCATAAATGAGATGTGCTGGGAAAAACTGCTGTGTTAAATGGATGAACCAAAATGAGGTGTGTTGGATTGTACGTGTTTGTTGCTTTTAGTGCATGATTGCAGATTGTGTATGTCAACCTGTTTTTAGGTACAAAGAACTTTCTTTGTGTATAATACTAATAGTGTATAGTGAATAATAGCAAGTGTATAATAAAGAAAACAATTTAGTCTGAGATAATTTCTGGTCTTAGCCAAATCGCTGATGGCTTTTCTGGGTGTTTGGGCCTAATATACCTTCCTGAGAAAACAGTTGTCAGAAAGAGTAGGTTGTGGTCATTTACGCATGGTCTTTGCACAAATGTGACATTGAGAGTGAGATTGTTTGTGCGCGTACAAGGCAAAGCTTACAGTGCTTAGGCCACACAAAAAAGTTGTATGTTTCTGGTAACATGGCTAAAAAAAAATAAGGTAGGTAGGTTAGGATTTTAATTGTTGTTGTTTTTTTGTGTTTTTTTGTTGTTGTTGGTCAGGGTAGAAAATAACTATACAGTGACGCAAAGAGACTGGACTTACTATACAAAGAGAAAGACAACACATTACAAAACAAATGAGACAAAAGGGATGCGGGGTTATCCCCCTTGTGTCGTCTGCCGTCTGTTACTTTCGTTTTGACGCTTTTTTTTTACAAATGCAATGAAGAAGTCAAGGGTCGGCGGGAAAAAAATAGGTAGGGTCGGGTGACCAGAAACATACAACTTTTTTGTTGTTGCCTTTGTTGGCATAAGGTGCTCATGGGTGGCCTCAGTTTTGCTATTTAATTAAAGGCTTCTTTTCTATGGTAGAGAAAGCATGTATTCGTAAACTGATTCCAGTTCATTGACTTGTGCACTTATTGTAAGCCATGCAGGGTACAGTGAAACCCCCTTTTAAGACCCTCTCAATTAAAGACTCCAACACCCCCCCCCCCCCCCCCTTAAAGACCAAGGTTTTACAGATTTTCTTCTCAGAACGTCTTGATTTGATTCCATTTTAAGACTCTCTCCTTTCTGAGACTCACATTTTTCAGAGTTTTCAAGGCCTTAAAAAGATATTCCAGTGTCAGAAATCTGAAAAAGTCAGTTCGGAAATGAAAAGGAATCTTTAAATGGGAGTAAATGTACAAATTTAGTTAACATTACATCAGAAAGCAGCATCTTAGCAGGAGGGAGAAGGGGGGGGGGGGGTCTTTAATCAGGTGTGGGGGAGGTGGTGCCTTGAACATGGTTCTTACTTATCTGTTACAACATCTCAGAAGCATCTGTGTGTGTGTGTGTGTGTGTGTGTGTGTGTGCCACTGTGTGTGTGTGTGTGTGTGTGTGTGTGTGTGTGTGTGTGTGTGAACAGGAAATTGGAGAGAGCAGCATCTTAAAAGCAGGGAGGGTGGACTTAAATTAAGGGTGAAGTATTTGGTGCCATGAGGGTTCCACTATTCTTATCTGTTACAAAATCTTAGAAGCATTTATGTGTTTGAGAGAGTCAGAGACTGGGTGTGTCAGTGAGAGATTGAGAGTGTGTGTGTGTACGCGCACTTCTACCCATTTGCTTATGGGAGTGTCTTGTCAAGTGGTGCTTTTGACAATCTTAATGGAAGTTTTCTTAACCCAAACTCTACTGACAGGTTTGTATACTTCCAGAATTTATTTTCATAAGAGGACTGCTTAGGCTGCCAATTAATACCTCGGGTTGCCTTGGAAAGCAGAATTTATAAATTGCTACCCCTTTAAATGAAAAGAGCTAAACAGATTTGTACTTTCAAAAAAGATGTTTAAAAAAAATTTGATAGTTTGAATAAAAGGAATAAAAGAAAAACACATTTTAAGTTTCTATTTTTTTCAAGTTTATACTGCCTCTACATGAGAGCGCTTAATAGATTTGTGTCCAAAGGCTAGTATTCAATGCAAGTTGATTTGTACTACCTCATTTAACAGATGATGCTCCTTTTATCACTTCCTCAAGGAACATATATTATGGCTCTAAGCAAGCTTGAAAGATTCTAACATTTGAGGTACATGTTACTTAAATTTAAGTATCGTCACTTATTTTCAGTCTACAACATGTGGACATTTAGAGTTTGGGAGAAGGGGGGGGGGGGGTGCGAGTGGGTGTCTATGTATGTGTGTGTTTGAGACTGGATCCATGTACGTGTACTCATAGTGTGGGTAGTATAAATGGTTTCATTTTTATTCCTAGACTGTTAGTATCAAGACAGGTTTATACTTTTAGCTTTTACTTTCTCCTGGGCCGTCAGGATCGAATTCTTAAGAAAGCAGAATTGTTGGAAAGTTGACCTTTCTAAAGATTGTACAATTGAGTGCATGGCCTCAATATTTCCCTCCTAAAGATACCTGAATGACTTGTGTCCCTCTTTCCATTGACTTGTATTTCCCTCACAAAGAAAACAGTTCCGTGACTTGTATTCCTGTAAAGGGGTGTTTTGAATATATACTTATATTGCTTTGTATACAGCATGTACACAGTTGAAGATAAGGATTTACTGAGTTTCTTTCAGTGGTTTCTTGTAACAAGTTTGTGGAAGTTACTACACTTTATAAACAGACGCTTTTAAATTATTTGGGAACAAAGGAACAACTGGTTAGCTTAAGTAAATGTACTTATATAACCTCAGTTATTGGTCAGTTATTTTGTCAGATCCAACATAAATAGCTTTAAGTAGTAATCAATGAATTGAAGTTTGAAGCAGAAGTGTCACATGGAAAAAATCTCTCTCTCTCTCTCTCTCTCTCTCTCTCTCTCTCTCTCTCTCTCTCTCTCTGTCTCTGTCTCTGTCTCTCTCTCTCTCTGTCTGTCTCTCTCTCTCTCTCACTCTCTCTCTCTCTCTCTCTCTTTCTTTCAAACAGCATTTAAGCAAGCTAAGGTAATCCCTCTGTTTAAATCAGGTGATCCTTCTGATCCCTCTAATTACAGGCCTATTTCAATCCTGTCACCACTTTCAAAACCCTTGGAAAAACATATATAAACATGCCCCAGCACATTTTGATAAAAACAATTTATTCCATCCAAAACAATATGATTTTTGCAAAAAGCACTCATGTCATACAGCTCTTATAAATCTAATTGATCAATAGCTAACCAACATAAATTCCAACAAATTGTCTGCAGCACTGTTTGTGGATTTTGCAAAGGCGTTCAATGTTATTGATCATTCTCTTCTCATCAGGAAATTGTCAATATATGGCATGCAATGCACCACCATTAATATTCTTAAATCTTTTCTTTTAAATAGAAAACAAATTACATTTACTAATGCATCATATTCAAATGAAAGTACTTTGAAATATGGGGTCCCACAGGGATCTGTTTTAGGCCTATTGTTCTCCATTTATGTCAATGATTTACCACTTTGCATACATAATAACTGTCAATATATCAGTTATCAAAAATAAAACATCTCTTGAATCTCCACTCGCGAAAGATTTTTTTTACAATCACATCTTGTCAAATATTGATTATGCATCCACTGTATGGGATTGTGCAAGTGCTAATGTTTTGAAACCTTTAGCCAGTCTTCACAGAAGAGCAGTTAAGCTTATTATGCTAAAAAATCACACTCCTTCAGAATCTGATTATAAAAATTTGCAAGTATTACCATTTTAAAAGACCGGCACGGTTGGCCTAGTGGTAAGGCGTCCGCCCCGTGATCGGGAGGTCGTGGGTTCGAACCCCGGCCGGGTCATACCTAAGACTTTAAAATTGGCAATCTAGTGGCTGCTCCGCCTGGCGTCTGGCATTATGGGGTTAGTGCTAGGACTGGTTGGTCCGGTGTCAGAATAATGTGACTGGGTGAGACATGAAGCCTGTACGTGCTGCGACTTCTGTCTTGTGTGTGGCGCACGTTATATATGTCAAAGCAGCACCGCCCTGATATGGCCCTTCGTGGTCGGCTGGGCGTTAAGCAAACAAACAAACTTCAAAAACCATTTCAAAAAAGATTAATGTATAATAAAGGTGTTATAATGCATAAAGTGATGTCAGGATATGCACCGGAGACATTACGTGATAATTTTATTTTGAACTATAACAGACTAAAAATCATAAGTCCGACTCCACGTATTGACCTTTTCAAATCAAGTCTTCTTTATTCAGGTGCGGTCCTATGGAACTCACTGCCTATTTTTCTTAAGCATAAAACAAACACAGACAGCTTAAAAAAAATTATACATATGTCGCACATAATGCAACTAAACATGTGCTGAATGGTTCATCAATTCATTTAAAATGTATGTGCATGTTAAACAAAATTATAATAATATGCAGATCTAAATTAAGTTATGTTAAAAATTGACACTTTTTATCATTGGAAATTGTACTTAAAATGCAGCATGACAATTTATTTTTAAATTTGTATCTGTATACAGTTATAATGTATTAAGTTTGATGTGATAGTTCTTTGATTATATTGTTTTCTGTTCTTGTTGAC
This sequence comes from Littorina saxatilis, assembly GCF_037325665.1. Taxonomy (NCBI): domain Eukaryota; kingdom Metazoa; phylum Mollusca; class Gastropoda; order Littorinimorpha; family Littorinidae; genus Littorina; species Littorina saxatilis. The sequence continues at coordinate 25,667,376 of NC_090247.1, forward strand.
CCTATATTAGGGCGAGGGCTGGATGTAAAAAAGCAATATTCTTGCTTATCTATTACCCTCGACAATAAAGATTTTGTTTTGTCTTGTCTTGTCTTGTCCTCTCTCTCTCTCTCTCTGTCTCTCTCTCTCTCTCAGTCTCTCTCTCTCTCTCTCTCTTTCTCTCGCTCTCTCTCTCTCTCCATCCTGTGACACTTGCTCTCTCGATCACTCTCTCTCACGCACTCTGTCTCTCCCCCCCCCCCAACCCTCTGTCTCTTTCTGTCTGTCTGTCTGACTCACACACACATACATACACACACTTATTCTCACTTTCTCTCTCTCTCTGCCCACCCACACACACACCCCAGTCTCACTTGTGCGAATACAATTCTAAATAATTTTTAATATGATATGTTTCCTTGAAGATTTTGTTTTCTTTGCATGATATTTATTTATTTCAGGGATTGAGCTATACTGATATTTCATGTCAACTAAATGTTGCTTTGCTCTTTTTGATGTTGATGGTTGGTAAGCTACATATACAAGACCTGCTGATATCTGTATTCTGTGTTGTATAATTTAAAACGTGATTAAAAATTTTTTTAAAAAACGTTTCTTTGTTAAAAGATTATTTTTATTGTTTCCACAGCGTGTTGCCCGAGCAACCCCCTTTCGTCTTTCGCCTCAACGAGAATGGCACAGGCCCAGACCTGCTACGGCAGGTGTTTCTGGAGCGAGGCTGGCTGGAGTTCGACGAGGACGGGCAATATGAATACGATTGGAACCTATGGTGGCGAACCTCGCGATTCAGAACATCCGACTATGATGGGATCTACCCGTGGCAACGCCTGAACCACTATCCCAAATCCACCCTCATCACAAAGAAGGACTGCCTTGCCCGCAACCTGAAACGCATGCGATGTGTTCACGGAGCGAGCATCTTCAACTTCAGCCCCATGTCTTTCAACCTACCCAATGACTACACAAAGTATGTCAAGGTGTATGGCACTCTTCGGCAGAAAGAGAATAGGATTGATGGAAGGATGCCTCTGTGGATATGCAAACCAGCTGACCTTTCACGCGGACGAGGTATTTTTATTTTTCGTGACTTGTCAGAGCTGATATATGACTGCAATGCAGTAGTTCAGCACTACATCGAAAACCCCATGCTGATTGGTGGATACAAGTTCGACCTGAGAATCTATGTGGCGGTGATCAGCTTCCAGCCTCTGAGGATTTACATTCATGAAGAAGGCATTGCTAGATTCAGCACAGCTAAGTTTGACCTGAATAGCACAAACAACATCTTTGCTCATCTGACAAACACCTCCATTAACAAGCACTCCCCTGGGTACACAGAAGACAAGGACAAGGTTGGGCCTGGGTGCAAATGGACCTTGACTCAGCTGCGTCGTTATTTCCTGAGTAACAACATCAACGATCGTATGCTGTGGCGACGCATAGTTAACATCGTCATCCTTACTCTTCTCATCCAGGTACCACAGGTAAGGGTTTGATAGTTCAGACTAAAACAGAAATTATGTTAGCTGTGCAAAGAAAAATTCCAAAACCAAGAATCGAACAAACAAGACGGGCACAATATGGCCTAGTGGATAAGACGCCAGCTTCCCATGTGGAAGGCTGCGTGTTCGAATCCTAGCTGGCCTCGTCTGGTGGAGATTTTTCCAATCTCCCAGGTCAACATATGTGCAGACCTGTTTGTGCCTCAATTATCCCCCTTGGTGTGTACACGCAAGCACAAGACCAAGCGCATGCGCACCAAAAGATCCTGTAATCCATGTCAGAGTTCGGTGAGTTAAATATAGAAACACAAAAATACCCAGCATGTTTCTCCCGAAAGCAACGTATTGCTGTCTAAATGGTGGTGTAAAGACAGTCATGCACCTGAAAACCCACTCGTACTAAAAACATGGGTGCATGTGGGAGTTTCAGCCAATGAACGAAGAAGAAGAAAAAAAACCAAGACATTTAAAACAGACCCAGAGCCCCACAAAATTGACTGTAACTCTGAAGTGAACACTTTTCGTTTTCCTTTTGAATGTGATTACCAAACTCTGCTGGCTTTTTCTACAAACAAATAAATTACGTAATTTTAACTACGCAGTCTTGATGATGTGGGTTGTGTGACCCATGAGGAATTCATGAAAAAATGTTGTTCCCTGTTCATGGCATGGGTTGTGAATGACCTACAGAGCGGCAGGAAAAGATTTCTTTCTGTTTTTAACGTTGAAGTATAGGTCGTATTATCCCCACATCATCTGGACTGTGTTGCCCAAAGCATGACCCAGTGGAGGTTATTAGATGTTTGGTCAGCTTAGATGGCGCGTACAGTTCTACAGTAAATAATATGGATAATGACAGTAAAGTCAACGTCTGTGTTTTTAATGACAGTCACCAGTTACAGTGCATTCATTGATTTTAAGCATTCGTTTCAAGCATGAATTCACTGTGTTCCCTAATCTGTGTCTGTTGTAGGTACAGAAGGTAGACAACTGCTTTGAGTTGTACGGCTTTGACGTCCTCATCGACGAGAACCTCAAACCTTGGCTGCTGGAGGTCAACTTCAGTCCGTCTCTCGGCTCCGACTGCCAGGCTGATGTCATCGCCAAGAAGCCCGTACTGCACGACCTTCTTGACCTTCTCCACTTCAAGGGCAAGGACGCGGAGAGGGGCGGAGATGACTTCCTACATTTCTACAGAACATTCTCCGGTCATGTCGTCGGCCAGCGCAGGGGGTCGTTATCACGGAAAGGTGCTCATGAGAAGCCGGGTAGGAAATCGAGCAGACAGGCAAGGCACAGTGCGAGGGCTGATGATGCAGCGCAGGCTGGTGATAGCGACAATTACGGCCTTCCGCTGATGGGGCAACAAAGCGTTTTGCAGGACGATGTTTCAGTGAAGGTAGAGGGGCAGTGTGATGCGGAGGAGACAGGAGGAATTTTGGTAAACAAGAGAGGCGTCAGCGTTGAGCGTACATCAGCGGTTCAAGGCGCCGACAGAAACTATGTAGAGGAGATGCTAGACAATGTCATGGATCAGGCGTTAATGGACAGAGAGGCGTTGGTGAATTCAGCGTCCCGTTCCCCTCCTCCTCTTGGCAAAGTACACAGCAAAGCTTCTGTTTCTGCAGACAGCCACAACTCTGGAACATCATCAGACAGCAAGGTCTCTAAGCTCTCCACAGACAGTGGTATTGCCAGTAACTCTGAAAACTCAGAAGACCTGAAACTTTCCAGGGACAGAGGACTGGCACGTGCTTCCAAATCTGTGAGTAGCACGTTTAGTTGTCTGCCAGAAGTCATGTCTCGCAGTAGACACGGTTCTGGGATTCACAGAGTGGACAGTGTGGGCAGAGAAGAGATGCCACTTCATCTCCCGTCTTTGCAGAACAGTGCTTCCAGCAAGCGCAGCAAAAGGTCCAGGAACAGTATTCTGACTCCAAGGAGCGTGACCAACAGTGTCTCTGAAAACCATGACCTGCCTGAGAGGGGTAGGCTGCACAATGAAAATCTTGGCCAGTCGCGCAGCAAGTCCTTAAGCATGAAGTCACTACACACCATCACTAATGACCACATCAGCAACCCGCACCAACCTCAACTGATGGAGGACTCTGCCTATCCCATGACACATCGCTCCTTTGCGTCGGTTTCGATAGCGTCTGTTAAGTCCAGTGCTATGGCGGGCTCCAGACGCTCGATGCCTCAGAGGAATCAGTCTTCGCTGTCGCAGGGTGTCAGCTCGTCTAGATTCATGCAGCCACACCCTCGCCATCAAAGGTTTCAGCACAATCGGAGCGCTCAACACGGAGGGTTTGCCAGCCTGTCGAAGAAAGTTGGTGACTTCCATCTTGTTTTTCCATTCAATGAAGTAACGCACAAAGTGTCGCAGACTGGTAATATGGACGCCAAGACGGTTATTCGTGAAAGTCTGCGTTTGTTGAAAGATGCACTGAATGCTGTCAGCAGTTCGAAATCTAGTGCGGGTCAATGTTACGGGGCTGAGAGTGAGGGCCTGTGGCAACCTTTGAGGCCTCTCAAAAGAGATTCCTGATTTTAAAACAGCTTGACTGCACTTGAACTCTTGTTTGCAATGGAACTCTTGTGTTTGCAATTGAACTCTTTGTATTTACAATTGAACTCTTGTGTTTGCAATTGAACTCTTGTATTTGCAATTGATTTCTTGTGTTTGCAATTGAACTCTTGTATTAAGTCAGAAATGTATGTTCTACTCAAAGCAATTACCGGTTGTTGTATTCCTAACTGCACTACTTTACAATTTGTCTTTGTGACATGAGGAAAAGTTTTTAAAAAAATGATGTTTTGATGCTTCAGTTTTTGGAGGTGTTGCATTTTTCATGTATACCGTACCCCCCCCCCCCCCCCCCCCCGGGTTAGGGGGAAGAATTTACCCGATGCTCCCCAGCATGTCGTAAGAGGCGACTAACGGATTCTGTTTCTCCTTTTACCCTTGGTAAGTGTTTCTTGTATAGAATATAGTCAATGTTTGTGAAGATTTTAGTCAAGCAGTATGTAAGAAATGTTAAGTCCTTTGTACTGGAAACTTGCATTCTCCCAGTGAGGTAATATATTGTACTACGTTGCAAGCCCCTGGAGCAAATTTTTGATTAGTGCTTTTGTGAACAAGAAACAATTGACAAGTGGCTCTATCACATCTCCCCCCTTCCCCCGTCGCGATATAACCTTCGTGGTTGAAAACGACGTTAAACACCAAATAAAGAAAGAAAGATGTATACCGTACTCGTATGTATCATTATACCAATTACATCTTATATTGTCCCCACCACAGTTGAGCCGAATATCTGCTGTATGCAGGAGTGTAAGAGTATTTACTATTTATTTCGTTTTGTACGCGAGCTATAAAAATAATTGCATGTCGATTTGTGTTTTACAATGTAGTTTGGAGTATGATAGCAACAACAAAATGTCTTGCAATTAACACATTTTGAGAGAGAAGGAGGGAGATAGAGAACGTGTCTGTTTTTTTGTGGGGTTACCTGGTTGCACTCTTAATTGCCATTAAATTGCACTGGTTGTGCATTCCCCATTGCCCGTTCCCTGCCCCCCCCCCCCCCCCTCTCCTATCCTACCTTAAGGGTACAGATCATGCTTTCCTTAACCTTTCAGAAGACATTTTCCTTAAATGTTTTGTTCCAGTGACCTGTTATTAAACATACATGATTGCATGTATACATGTACTTCTGAGGCGATGAGAACATCATTATGGTGGCAGAAATTAGCTAGACCAGTCAGTATTTCAAGCTGAAAATATATTGCGTGGTGCCAAAATGAATTTTATTTAAGGCCAAATGTCTTTCATCAGTACAGTGGAACCCCTATTTTAAGACCTCCAAAAATCTGAGAAAAGGAGGGAGTCTTAAAATGAAATTGAATTTACAGAGGTCAAAATGTGAACAGGAAATCTGAAAAATCAAGGTATTTTTCTTCTTCTTCTGCGTTCGTGGGCTGAAACTCCCACGTACACTCGTGTTTTTTGCACGAGTGGAATTTTACGTGTATGACCGTTTTTTACCCCGCCATTTAGGCAGCCATACGCCGTTTTTGGAGGAAGCATGCTGGGTATTTTCGTGTTTCTATAACCCACCGAACTCTGACATGGATTACAGGATTTTTTTCGTGCGAACTTGGTCTTGTGCTTGCGTGTACACACGGGGGCGTTCGGACACCGAGGAGAGTCTGCACACAAAGTTGACTCTGAGAAATAAATCTCTCGCCGAACGTGGGGACGAACTCACGCTGACAGCGGCCAACTGGATACAAATCCAGCGCGCTACCGACTGAGCTACATCCCCGCCCAAATCAAGGTATGAAAAAGGAGGAAGTGTTAAATGTGGGAGTCTTATAAGAGGGGGTCCACTGATTGTGTACTGCCAGGTAGTTTTAGTGATGATTTGTTTGGTGCGTCAGTCTTTCATTGAGAGTTTTCAATGAGCGATTTTGCTAGAGTTGCATCCCTTAGCTCTTTTTGCAAGGTGGTGTCGGTGGTAGTAGGTGCAATGTAGTGATGTCCCTTGTCTGAGTCAGGGATGCACTGTGAGCACTGCATGGCAGGCATAGACAAATCTGTTATATGGGTGTTTTTCAAAAAAGAACGAAAAATGAGACTAGTGAATGGTTAAAAGTGAATTTATTCCAAACTCTTAACAAATGCGTTGACATTATTCAGCACACCCAGTGCCATGTTAACATAAGATATGTACTCTTAATAAAGAATGGTTTTGCCAAAAAAAATAAATAAACAAAAAATATTTTGTTGCAGTGGTCAGTCGTGTTACTCTTTCTTTACTTTTTTTTAGATTGAAAGAAATGTTGACAGATGACTAGTTTGCCTCCAGTATGACAAAAACAATACACTTTTCACTTTCTGAAGAAAAATATATACCTTAAAGTGAAAGAAAGCGATAAAAATTAAAGAAATTGTCACTCAAATGAATAAAAATCATTTTTGAAAATTGTCAAACATTGCCAGCAGCTTGAAACTTGTACATTTCTTGCAATTGTATTTTTCTCAAATCAAGTATTATGAGAGCATTGAGCAAAAGATAAACAGACTGAAAAGAATGATATCTTCCTGGAAATTCTGCATTCAGAAGCCTCAGTAACACCAATGACATGTGAGTAACACGACTGAGTAACATGACTGACGTCTCATAACACAACTGACCATCCTTAGCTAACTTTGATTGATGAACTGATTTTAACTTTAAACGTAAAGTTAATTAAATGGAACAAACAAACTTGCTTATAGTAAGACATTTTTACTTTATTTCCACCTTTTAAGCCTAACTCCACAATTTGACCCAAAAAAAATGCAAACTTGTCACAAAATAAACTGTAATGATAGCGTCGTGAATTTGCACAGGCCTAGCAAAATCGCAATTTTATATGATTCAAGGAAAGAACAAAATCTGATTTATTTTCAGCATTACTACAGAAATGTACTGCAAACATTTTGCACTGTAACATTATTGATTCTAACAGCAAAATTACTGACAGATGGTAACAGCACTGAGACCAAATTGCCTTGGCTCGTTTCGACAAAAGTTACACGTACAAAAACGATCAGTAGTGTTTACTTACTGTTTGACAGAAATACAATTCTTTTCCTCAAACGGCGAAGACAAAGCATAAACAGGATTATCTTTAAAACAACTAAAGCTGCACAGTTTTTTTTAAACAGTAACATTACAGGCATGGTAACACCACGGACACCAAATTGCCTTTAGATGTTTCGACAAACAATAAAACGTTCTAAAACAGATCAGCAGTGGAATCCCCAATGTTCTGGCACGAACAGTACAGTGACCTAGCTGGACTCTAGCACATTCAACTACTCAGGAACTTGATTAGGAGTGCAGTCAGCAGTTGGTGAATATGGTAGACCCGGTGTGAAGTGGTTTGGGATCCAGTGCGTCATGTTCATGTCAACACGTGCAGACGTCCATATATATATATATATATACCCATGAATGTTTTTTGCTTTATTATCTTCATCACTTCCGCTTCCTATATTCGTTTTACGGTGTTCTCGTCCAGGGACATTCCAGGAAGGTATTCGTCAGAATACATTGCAAAGCTCTTGATGATGTGTCCTCTGCGTTATTTGCTGGTCTCGAAGCATTTCCTCAGGTTTTCTTCTTTCAAGTAGTATTCAGAATAGTTAGTTAGTTAGTTGTTGCTTTTTGGGTCCAGCGGACCATATCGGCCAAATCAGGACCCCACAAGTTTAACATTACAAATATTTAAAATAAACCAATGTTACTAAACAAAATTAGGAACGTCACCCGAAGGTAACATAACAGCTATATCGAAACCCTACATGTCAAGGACTCCTTTAAAAATCCAAAGAGAGCTGCAGAGCTGACCTTAAAAATATGTTTCAAGCTAGAAGTGTCAAAATACTTCACTCGTAGATCATACAGATCAGCGCACTCCGTGAGAAAATGTCTCACAGAAAAACTATTATCACAGGCGTGGCACCATGGTGCCTTTTCTTCTTTAAGCAGATGGAGATGCGTTATATATAAGTGTGACCAGTGTGTAGCCTAGCCAGAACACTTTCGTCTTTTCTACTTGCAGCCAACAAAGGAAAGGGCTTTGATAGCTCAGGGTGTATCTTATACAGTTTATTTTCCTTGCAGGTGGACCAACGGTCTTGCCAGAGTTTTAAACTGTAAAAAAGGGTCTTCCGACGAAGGTCGGTGAAAAAAACAAATTGCTCAGGAAGAGGTGGAACCGCCATCTCCGGAGCATCCTTTGCTGCCTTGTCAGCAGCTTTTTTGCCTTGTATGCCCATATGACTGGGCGCCCACATAAAATTTATAATAGTATTCAGAATGACACGCGTGTTCATGGACAATGCGGGCTCTGAGTTCTGCTGGTCGCTGATCATGGCCAAAAGCGTAGACACTGCCACATGCTGGTAGACAATCACCATCTGCTCTCACAACAACAGGATACGTTTGTGCATTGGGTATTTCCGCAGCAGAAAGAGCCATGACATAAGATTACCTGAAAAACAGTAATATTTGATAATCATAACAGAGTTGTCTTTTTATAAGAAATGATCCCGTAAAAAGTCTTGCATTCTCTCTCTGGCACACCCCTACACACCAACCCCAACCCCCTCCTCTTTCACTCTCTCTCTGCCTCCCCACAGGGACACACGTATAATCAACAATTATACACGCAAAGAAGTATGTGGCAGGCAGAAGAATGAAAATAAAACCAGGAAAGAATCTAAGATCAGTCGTGTTACCTCTTCGTCAGTAGTGTTACCAGGCACAAGGTAACACGACTGAAAGTAACACGACTGATAGAATTCATTTGAGAAAATAATGATCACTCCCCAGGCCATGCGTTCTGAACAAACATGTGTTCCAGTAGTTTTGATCCTTACATGAAACAATAAAAAAGTAACAGAAGAATGTAAATTCCTTCAGATCGCTAGAGACACACAGTAACACAACTGATTCGTTAAAAAAAACATCTTACCTTTCTACACCTGTCGGGTCCACCATACACAAGCGATCAAACTCGCTTAGCTGTTCCCGCTGCAGGAAGCTGCTGAAGGATGGGGGATAACTACAGGCTCAAACTGGTTTAAAAAAACTGGAGTACTCATTGTTTAGGTCTGTTTAACTGTTCTGGTAACACCACTGACAAAAAAGTGAGAGACACTCATTTTTGAGAGTTTAAGTCCACATTCAGAGTCTGGGTCAACCTTACAATCAAAATCTGTTGCAATAATCCAAATGTGCTCCCGTAAGCAATTTTTTGGATATTTTGTTAATGGTCTACAATTTTTTTTCTTCTTTGTAGAGGTGGTGGAAGTTTTGAGTGCCTTCAAAAAGACAGGCAATTTTAGATACCCCTACATGTTTAAACCATGCAAAACTAACTTTCAAGTGTCAAGAATGTACTTTAATGAATGTTCATGTTGTTGTCTATTCATTTTTGTACAAAAAAAATATGTATTATACTAAGATAGATAGGACATGTTTTTTTCTGAATTAATTCAAAAATCAAAGACACGTTTTTCGTACATTTTTGAAAAACACCCATATAGTGTCTTTTACCTTTCACCTGTGTGTCATCTCTCTCTGCCTGCACACTCTAGCAATGAGATGCAAAATCATTGCAGTGGTAAATTTGTAATAAAGTTGGAATTATTGTGACAGGGTGAAGCAGTAGTCTCCCTTTCACAACAGCTTCTCTGCATTGACGGAGTTGTCTCCCTGCTTAATTGTAGTAGCTCTGTGTTCCTGGTTTATTGGTAAACATGCAGCACACCGGTGTTATGACTTATGTGGGGAACTGTTTGTGATAGGGTGTGGCTGCTGTTATCTCCTGGTATGCTCTTGCGGACGTTTACATTCACATATAGCAGTTTTTATGGGGGCTATATTTATTTTGCCCAAACTCACTCCTGTTTGACTGGCTTTGCCTCCCGGCAAAGATAACTCGAGTGCTTTTTGTACGCTTGGTTACAATAAGGCCAAACTAAAATATATGTTGGTTTAGGGTAACCCGACCGACCCTTTTTTTTTCCCGGCAACCCTAAAACGTTTTTTCCAAATCCCAAAAAACAACCTCTGGCACATTTTGCGAACCATACCGAGACTAAAAATAAAAAATAAACATTTAAAAAAAGCCGACCTACCGACCCTATTTTTTTGGTCATGTTAACCTAAACCAACCTATATTTTTGTTTGGCCTAACAAATGCCATAATATTTGAGTATAGTTTATATGTAATGTTTAGGAGAGAAAAATGTCTTATCTGTGTTAAAAGATTTTGTTGTGCTAACTGTTTACATTTAATGTTGTGCAAATATATTTTTCTTTTTTCTTTTTACATTTTCGTCAAGTTTGACCAAATGTTTTAACATAGACTGGGAATCAAGAAGAGGGTCGTGGTGTATGTGTGTGTGTAGATTGATTCCGAGGAAACTACTGGACCGATATTCATGAAATTTTACATAAAAATTCTTCCAGTTGATATCCCAGACTAGTTTTTTCTTTTTTCGATAAATGTCTTGGATGACGTAATATCCGGCTTTTAGTGAGAGTTGAGTCGGCACTGTTACGACCTAATTTTTATTATTAAATTGATTGAAATGTTGGTCAAGCAATCTTTGACAAAGCCCGGACTATTTGATTGCATTTCAGCTTAGAAGCTTAATAAAAATAGAAACAATAAAGAATAGCGAGCTTTTCTCTGATGTGCTTTACACTACTGCGCCATAATGGCATTTTAATTCAAGTGATCACGTTTTCCACGTGAATATGTCAGCGCTTTCAGTCCGGTTCGTGGTAATCGGCATAGCATTGTCTCTGTCTATGAAATGCAGTGCGTTAGTTATATATCATTTTGTGAGTTTGACAGATTGACTAAATATATTAATTTCGCGTCACAGCAACTTGTTATTTTTTCCTTGCTTAAATAGTTGTTTATATATATTTTTTCCATTTTGTTTTGAATTCAACAGAAAACAGTTTTTATCAAAGCATATATATCTCTGAGTACATGTAAAATCTACCAAGTTTGTGTAAGTTTGTGTGTTTAGGAGAGAGAACATTTCTTTTTATCCATGTTGAAAGGTATTGTGATAAATGTTTGTATTTCGTGTTGCGCAAATATAATATCACTTTTTCATTGCATAATCTCTCTCCTAAACAGAGCATTTTGTTAAATACACAGGCAATGATTCGCAACTTTTTGCTATCAGTTTGGATGTTGCAATTATGCAATATGTGGCTTTCAATGTCTTCCATGTGCATTATTTGCTGGCCAAAAGAACCTTTTTAAGAGATCATATTTATAAAGATATCTTTCATGTTTATCTTGAGGTACAACAAAATTTGAACTGCTGAAGTTTTTAACCATTTCTTTTGTTGATGCATAATTATGCAAGTGACATTTTTCACCTTTTGTGGTTGTACAAGTCGTTCTAGGAAATATTCAGTTGGTAATTTTATGACGTGATACTTTTAAATGTATACTGTATAATGCATATTTTTAAAATCTTTTTGTCAGTTTATCTGTAATGCTAATTAGGTGAGTCAACTGTTCGATTTTTTATCCATGTTGAACTGCATTGTTGTTCTGAATGTTTGCATTTAGTGTTGTGCAAATATGAGCTGAAACTGATTAATTGAGGTTTCATAGATTTTGCTGCCTGATCAAGCAACGGAATGCAACAAGTTCTTGATTCTAATTAATTTGTGATAAATGTTGTCAGAGCTTTTTTGCTTTGTTTTGTGTGTTCTTTTTTTCAAGTATTAGCAGTGTTATGATTGCTTGAAGGCAGTGCTTCTGGCTCACCATCTCAGATCTGGACAGGCTTTTTTCCATGGAATAAGATCATATGCCTCCACTTGGATTCATACCAAAAATCAATAGCCAGCGCTCTCCTTTCAGAATGGTAATTTTTTTATGAGAAATTCTTTAAAAAACAAGAAGGGCAAAGCCCCTACGACTCACATGCTTTACACATTTTTCCTACCAAAATACATGTGACCTTGACCCAAGGTCAAGGTCATCCAAGGTCTTGCAACATAAAGCTGTTAATTCAAGACATAGGAAGTACAATGGTGCTTATTGGCTCTTTCTACCACTTTTAGTGGTTCACTACCTTATTTTGGTCACATTTCAAAAGGGTCAAAGTGACCTTGACCTTGATCATATGTGACCAAATGTGTCTCATGATGAAAGCATAACATGTGCCCCACATAATTTTTAAGTTTGAAACAGTTATCTTCCATAGTTCAGGGTCAAGGTCACTTCAAAATATGTATACAATCCAACTTTGAAGAGCTCCTGTGACCTTGACCTTGAAGCAAGGTAAACCAAACTGGTATCAAAAGATGGGGCTTACTTTGCCCTATATATCATATATAGGTGAGGTATTCAATCTCAAAAACTTCAGAGAAAATGGGAAAAATGTGAAAAATAGCTGTTTTTTAGGCAACATTTATGGCCCCTGCGACCTTGACTTTGAAGCAAGGTCAAGATGCTATGTATGTTTTTTGGGGCCTTGTCATCATACACCATCTTGCCAAATTTGGTACTGATAAACTGAATAGTGTCCAAGAAATATCCAACGTTAAAGTTTTCCGGACGGACGGACGACTCGGGTGAGCACATAGACTCACTTTTGCTTCGCATGTGAGTCAAAAAACCACTTGTGGACTTTTTTTTCTTGATACATGTAAATCAATGAAATGTATGATTAGTAAGTGTACAAGATATCATTAGTCAGATACACAATTCTGCAAGGTACGCAGACATCTTAAAGGCACAGTACGCCTCCCGTAAACCATCACAGATACTGTCAGGCTTTTACACACAGTACAAACACCCTTCCATTTGAACACTCACCGAACGGGAACATCCTAGGTGCCCTACGTAAAGAGCGAGCAATTTTCAAAGAATTAATTTTTCGGATTGAGACCATCTCAATCGGACTCAACCTGAACTCAGGTCAAAAATGAGTTACTTCCCTTCAACTGACGATAGCCGTTGAGCAATGATTGTGCGTTTTGGCGCTAGACCTAACTTTTAAAATCTAAATAATAAATTGACAGCTTGTTACACAAACATTCTTAAATCATAGAAGAATTATTTTTTCATCAAGACAAGATCAGTATAATTCGAAGTTTTGAAAGTTTGAAAAAAGAAAAGCCCGGAAGCAGGGTCACGCAAGGTATGGTTTTCGTAGCAGACGACGGTTTATAGGCAGTCAAAAGCCATCGCTCGAGTTCTTATGAACCACATTCGTTTGTTTCGTGAAAAGTCAGAGGTACATAATAACGTGCTATTGCAGATAAGCTCACAGCGAGCCGCATTCAAATTACAAACTGACGACTGCATTGTGAAAAAGGGAAACTGGATCACACGGGTTCACGATGGCTCAGGGGTAAGATAAACCACGCAAAAATAAATTCTTTGAAAATTGCTCGCTCTTTACATAGGGCACATAGGATGTTCTCGTTTGGTGAGCGTTCAAATGGAAGGGTGTTTGTACTGTGTGTAAAAGTCTGACAGTATCTGTGATGGTTTACGGGAGGCTTACTGTGCCTTTAAGAAGAAAAGATGTAGAAAGAGAGGGAAAGAGGAAGAGAGTGAGAGTTTGTGTGTGTGTGTGTGTGTGTGTGTGTGTGTGTGTGTGTGTTGGTGTGTTGGTATGTCAAGTTATGTATCTGTATGTCCATGTGTCTACGTTTGTGTGTGTGTGTGCGTGTGTATGTGTGTCTGTGTGTGCGTGTGTGTGTGTTTGTAAATGTGTTAGGGTAGGTACAGGTGTACAGGAGAGTCCAGGTGCGACAACCGATTTCAATGAGTGTCATAATGTTTATCGTTTGAAAATGGTTTCTCTTGTTAAATTTATTATCTTTTTTTGCGCTCACGCGCATATGTGCGTTCGTGAGTGTGCGCGCGCATGTGGGTGTATATGTGTGTGTGTTGTCGTCCATATGTGTCATTAAGTTATTGTGTTTTGCTGTTAGGGTGAGCAGTAGTCATGCGCAGAAAAATCAGGCCTTGTCAAGTTTTATTAAGGTCTTAAAATAAATAAGGCCGTATTTCTCTAAGCCCAAGGCAACAGAGAAACCAGGCATCCAGATCTGCACCAGTGTTCCACATATGTTACCTCAGGAGAAGATCAGAATGACACAGCTCGACAGGCCACTCACCTTAGCCCTGATCGACAAGCAGTACCCAAAAGAGGCGTGGATCCATGTATACAACTCAACTCAACTCAACTCAACTCAAATTTATTAATCCATATGGAAATTATGTTGTAACAATACTCATTTCCAATCAAAAGAATAAGAATGCATACTAAACACAGTCTCACTAACGCAAACAGTCATCCGTCAAGTCAAGTCTGCCAACTCACAACTCACTCACACAACAACAGCAACAGCAATACAAATTAACAAAAACCATAATTCCAATAACAAAAAGACGTCCAAGAGTCCACCTCCACATCCACGCACACACAAGGTTTACAAAGCACCACATGTCGACTAGAACACCGCACATTTGGGCTACGGTAATACAGTTACTAAAAATACATACATTACAGATAACCCAGCAACAGAGTACAGTAATAATTATGACAGAGAAACATGATAGAGGCCTCTAACATGTGATTGGTTGAAAGCATGGATAGCTCTGGGAACAAAAGAATTGCGGAAACGTGACGTTCTAGCAACCATAGCCCTCAGTCTACCACTCCTGTCAATGCGTCGAGAGTCAAATTCAGGTTTCAGTGGGTGTGTCTCGTCAGCCAAAATTGAGGTCAGTCGGTCAGTCAGTCGTCTCTGGCAAACTGATTCAATGGTCTCTTGCTTCCTGCCTACAACAGATCCAGCCTTCTTGACTAGCTTTTCTAGCCTGTCGATGGATCAGCAACTAAAGCCGTGCTCAATGGAGGTGCTGGCATTCTGATCCAGTTCCCTGGGGGACATACAGCTACATCCAGCGTTGCCACTGGCAAACACTGCACAAACTATAAAGCAGAAGCAGAAGCTCTCATGCAGGCCGCCTCCTTGGTTCAGGACTCCGCAGACCCTTGCTACCAAGTTGTCTTCCTCTCGGACGCCCTTTCAGTCCTTCAGGCCCTAGAGAACGACAAACTCCCACAGCTGGCCAAAGCATTACAGATGGTCAGACAAACCAGAAGAGTTGTCCTCCAGTGGATACCAGCACACTGTGGGATACCAGGAAATGAAAGGGCAGATGAGCTGGCGAAAGAAGGAGCCGTGGAAGATCAACCTGAAAACACTGTCAGCTTTAGTGAGCAGAAGACAATCATCAAGGCATTGATGAGGCCAAGGACGAACAGAGATGACTACCACACAATGTCCAGAGATCGAGCAGCAAGTCAACCTCATCAGGCTGCGTACTGGCCACAACAGGCTCAATGCTCACATGAACCGAAAGTTCAAGCTGGCGCCATCACCAACCTGTGCCTGCGGTCAAGAAGACCAAACAGCGGAACACATCTTACAGCGATGTCCCGGCCTTACTAGATGAGGAACGAAAAGAAATGTGGCCGTCACCAACTCCCTTGCAGACCAAACTATACGGCAGTCGACAGGAGTTGGAGAAAACGACAACATTTATCACCAGTGCTGGACTGATCGGTAACCTCTGCGAACGCCAAGAAGAAGAAGAAGATTTCTCTAAGCTCTCATTTTGTTAGGACAGTAAAGATTTAAGGCCTTATTTCAAAATAAGGTCTTTTTTCTCAAAAATAAGGGCTTATTTCTAAAAACAATAAGGCCTTATTTTTTAAAGGCCTTATTTTAGGGATGTTTAACCCTTTGTGCCAAGGATAAGCAGTCGTTTGTTGCATTTTAGATTCAGAGGTACACAATAACGTGCTATTGCAGATACAGCGAGTCGCATTGAAATCACAAACTGACGACTAAATTGTGAAAAAAAGGAAAATGGATCACACGAAATCTGGGGGTGTGTGGTTTACACAAGCTAATTAGCCATTCAAACGAACTGTGTCATTTAATGCTAGTAAATGCTGCTGTAAGTGTTTTCCATAAGGTTAGAACTTCTTTGTTCGTGAGAAGATTTAAATCGTTCTGTAAACCATTTAAGGCAGACTTGGCCTTTAAATAATTAGGTGTATGTTTTCATTGGCGGAACTCACCAACAAAGACATTTGATTGGCTTTTCAGAGCATGCACCTAAATAATAACGGTTAACCGCTAAATTCATGTAAGGTTAACCTTAATTCTTTGTTTGCATGACCCGTTCAGCCCGCGACGTGCCATATTTAAGGTGTCATTGGAACGGACTCGCAGTGTTGTTTGACCGTACTATTTGCTCATGTTTGGTTGTTTTTTCATTTGTGCAGACACACACACACACACACACTGACACACACACGCACACACAAACACACACACACACACGCACACACACACACACACCTAACCTTTAAGGTGTAGCCTACTCCCGGTTGACCGCGTATCTCGTTTGACCGTATATCCAGTTTGACCGTATGCATTGATTGGACTCGCAGTGTCGTTTGACCGTATTTGCTCATGTTAGGTTGTTTTTCATTTGTGCACAAACACACACACACACACACCCGGTCCACACACACACACACACACCACATGCATACACACACACACACACCGTGCACACACACACACACACACACACACACATCCCAACTTTTGTTAAATGGCAGGTGTATTCGCTAATAACAAATAGTAACACAGAGATAAAAATGTGTTTCACAATTAAAAATGTTTGTCAATTAAGAAATTTGCCATGCTAATCTATGTCACACCGTGCATTAAGAAAATCAATATGCCATGCTACTCAATGTCACACCGCGGTGCAGACATGTTGAAATAAAAACGACCAAAAATTGTTCTATAGAGGTTAGGCCTACTCTTAAAACTAGTCGAGACGTGAAACTGATAGGCTACAAAGTGATATTACCCCAAGTAGTCATAACAGCTGCACAGGCATCGATATCATTACCGGCACACGCACGATCAGGTAAAAGCATACGATCAAACGAGACTGTACAATACGGTCAACCGCTACAACGCTTCGGTTACCGTCACGGTTAACTGGACGGCGGCTACATCAATCACAGGGGCGGACGAGGGGGGGGGGGGCACAGGGGGCACGTGCCCCCCCCCCCCGAAAAAAAAAGAAGAAAAAAAAAAAGATTTTTCTATGCTGATTCTATGACCATTTCTAAGTTCAAATGGCACCAGATGGCACCATTTTGCTTCTTTGGGCAAAAAATTTTTCCGGGGGAGCATGCCCCTGGACCCCCCTAGCAAATTCAGGGGCATGCTTCGCGCCCATCACATTCACTTTCGATTCAAAGTGCCCTCCCCCCCTTACAAAGCAACTGATCCACCCATGAATCATACGGTCAAACGAGATACGGTCAACCGTATTTAACCAGCCTCTACTGGCGATTCTAAAACGTGACGATGCTTCCGCGAATGATGACAACATATTTCGGTTATTCCACGAAAAACCCCGTTTTGCCGCGGCATTTCTGTTTTTCCGAAGAATAACCGATATAAGGATGATAAATATCTACCGACCACTGAGAAGATCGCTACCACAGGCACATGACGCAAACCGTTAGGTGTGCGTGTGTGGAGGCGCGGGGATGGCTCTCTCTCTCTCTCTCTTTCTCTCTCTCTTTCTTTCTCTCTCTCTCTCTCTCTCTCTCTCTCTCTCTCTCTCTCTCTCTCTCTCTCTCTCTCTCTAGTATATATGTGGATGGCTCTTGCCACCCCCACCCCTCCACCAGGGTTTCTCTGGTGTGCCTGTGTCCACCCCCTACGTGCCTCCCCTCCTCTTCTACCACGTCCCACTACTGATTACCACTATATTGTATTATGCATTGTCAGTTTGTTTTTCACTAACACGGAACTTTAGCGGCCTCTTCTTCCCTCGCTCTTCCATGAGTGTAAGTAATATATATTCGCCTGAAGCCGGTGTAACACGAGAAAATTACTCCCACGAGATTTTTACTCCGGAGTAAACATTTCGTACGAAAAAGTTACTCCCTTTACGAAAAAAGCACTCCCCCATTGCACGAGAAAATTACTCCCCAAGACAGGTCGGAGTTCCGAGTAAACATTTCGTTCAAAAATGTTACTCCCCTGACGAATAAATAACGAATAAATTACTTCACCCCAACACGAGCAATTTAACTTCCCATGCCAGGTGTACGAAATTTTTACTCCCTTGTCCCCTGTTAGTCTTGGTGGTGGAAGGGGTGGAAGGAGGGTAGCGCGACATTCGTGTGCGCGAGATCACTTATTGGCATTATCCCTTCGCCCGCATCCCATTTTTGCGTACGAAATTTTTACTGGAAGTAAAAAAATGGGGAGTAAAAATTTCGTGGAGGGAGTAATTTTTTCGTGCCTTGGGGAGTTCTTTTCTCGTACGAAAAGTGTACTCGGAGTAAAAATTTCGAACGAAATATTTACTCCGGAGTAAATTTTTCGTGGTGTAAAAATTTTGTGTTACACCGGTATACAGTTTCTTTCCTCACTTTTTCTCAGAATACGCCTACCCCCGCCACAGACGGGTCCCACGCTACGCCCCGGAACGCGTTTTAGTTCTCTCTACTCAAACCCTGCCCCCTACGGGCTTTCCCTTTGCTTTGGTTCTATTCATCTAGTAATTTTCATCAGTCGTGCTGGTCGCTGTTAGTTTCAGTGTGCAAAATATCAGCACGATCAATGTTCTGCGGCTGCCTGAACGGCTAAATCGACGACGTACACATAAGAAGAGACGGACATTTCTTTGAATCATCAAAGGAATCCCTCGCAGTGATGCTGATTCATTGTTTGTTCAACATGCGTCGTCTGCTCTGTTAACGCACCTGCTGCTAAGGTCTCGTTCACGGGGCGTGAAGAAGCGATACTAACATTCCGTGATGGCGGATGTCCCAGATGACAGCAGACAAAACCGACCACACTCGCCTCGCGAAGATTTCGACCCCCTGTCAGATAACGGGTAAGTGCGTTGCTGGAATTAGACAAGTTTGCTTTATGCATTTGGGCGTGCACTCGAATCAGAGGATGCAGGCCTAGATGATCGCGAATGCGCAGGGAAAATGTCATGTTCTGCAACGTGCGGTTGCACTTTTCTTCAGCACAAACGTGACAAAGGCTGGATGAGCAGACGACCCAAAGCTCAACTTTCAGCTGATCGGTCACCGAGGCTTTGTTAGCTAAGTGGTCGCCCTGTGCAGCTGCACTTTGTTTGCTTTGGTCCATCTTTTCTCCCTCAAGGCTCCCGTGTACTCGCCCGACTGCCTCTGAGAGTGCAAAAAGATCGCTGCAACTTGTTCTGCAGATCTATAGTGAGTTGATGCGAACACAATCAGTCGCCACACTTTGATAATAGGAGCGCCGACACTGTGCCTACATGCCCTTTTTCTTCAGCTGATGTCAGCAGAGGCCTTTTGCAGACCTTTTAAACAGGCATGATTAGACTGTGTTTTGATCTCTAGCGACCTGTCCGGATTTTGCAGCATTGGCATACATGTTGATTCCCAGACATAGAGGAATGCATGTCTCAGACTATTCAGTCTGTTCGTTTGCAGGTTATGTTCTTTTTTGTGATCTTTGTGTCACATCTGAAATTTGAATTCGTTTGATGTTATCATCAAAGAAACTACAATCATACAGTGAAAAGGAGTTCTTTGTTTTGCCTCTAATGTTGGATGTATACAGTCAGCGTTCTTAATATCCATTAAATTTATAACCATGTTAAGTACTCAACCCTGCAGATCGACACTCAGACATAAATGAACAATACAGAAAACGAGGGCATTAGGTGATTAACCTTTCAGTCTTGAATTTATGGTGTTGGTACGTATCTGTTGATGTATAAATACCTTTTCAAAACTGACTTTGCAGCTGCAATTTGTGTAAACTTTTATTTAATATCTTGAGTTTATAAACAGTGTGCTTTAAATTTAATTTGCATTAATTGCAATTACTAGCACGAAAAACGTCATCTTGGAAGTTTAGTCCTGAAGTGTACTGTTTACCTGAATGATAGGTCTCTAACTCTCTTATTCCATAATAATAATAACGGAGTGTCTTGCTAGATAGAAGTACTGTAGTGAGTACTAGTTTAGTAGTTATAGTACAAAATCCAATAATTTATTGTTTAGAAAGTGTAAAGATTATGTTGACAGTATTTGACGGGCGCAGTGGCGTGGTGGTAAGACGTCGGCCTCCTAATCGGGAGGTCGTGAGTTCGAATCCCGGTCGCTGCCGCCTGGTGGATTAAGAGTGGAGATTTTTCCGATCTCCCAGGTCAACTTATGTGCAGACCTGCTAGTGTCTTAACCCCCTTCGTGTGTACATACAAGCACAAGACCAAGTGCGCACGGAAAAGATCCTGTAATCCATGTCGGAGTTCGGTGGGTTATGGAAACACGGAAATACCCAGCATGCCTACTCAACGAAAAGGAGTGAAGCTGTCTATGCTCTCAGGGTATAGTGTGGGGAACCCAAATGGGCAAACGAGCTCACACGTCACCAGAAAATTCTGGAACGCTGAAGAAGAAGAAGAAGAAGTTGACAGTATTTATCTGTCCTGTTCACATCATGTCACAGATCATCTATGTGTGCAAAAGAAGGGCATATTGGTATATTTTGACGAAATGAGCTTTTAATGTTGTGAATTAGGACAAAGATCATATAAATTATAAAAAGGATGCTTAAAGGTGGTCGTGTACATTTTTGCTTTTTTTCAATAATCTTATGGTTAGATTTTGATACTAAATTATGTCAAATGATGAATGAACCCCTTAACCATGGGGAAAAAAGTTATAGAAAAAAAAATATATGTAAAAAAAATTTAATTTTTGGGTAGCGTGACTCACGCTTCCAATATTTTTTTTCTGTTTGCTGAGAACATGTGCTTTGCCTAAAAATACTGACCAATCAAATTCATGTCACTATGCTTATAGCCACGCCCAAACAAGTGCAGCAACAGTTTGACACTGGAGCGCTGTCCACGCTTTTTTTTAAACGCTTGAAGTGCACGGGATTTGAGAGGAGTTTTGCGCTTGGCATTTTCCAAATAAGGATATCCTACTATGAGTACTGCGCTGGAATACTACAATGAATTTTCAAACGGCTACACTGGCTTTGTCTTTCCTGATCAAAAGAGGGTGTATTGTTGATATTTGTAGACTCTGCATTTTAATGGTCAAATGACGATTTCGGTATAAAAATGTAGACAAGGACCTTTAAGAATAAGAGTAACATAAAACCAAAAAACGCCAAATTTATTCTTTCTTGCTTTAGACATTTTAAGATTTTGAATGATATGGGTCTGTAGCACCCACGTTTCTTGGACTTTTGCTCAGAAGATACAGGATCTACAGATACTTTGCACAAAGATGCTAATGTTTGGGGCGGGGATATAGCTCAGTTGGTAGCGCGCTGGATTTGTATTCAGTTGGCCGCTGTCAGCGTGAGTTCGATCCCAGGTTTGGCGGAAATTTATTTCACAGAGTCAACTTTGTGCGCAGACTCTCTTCGGTGTCCGAACCTCCCCCCGTGTACACTACATTGGGTGTGCACGTTAAAGATCCCACGATTGACAAAAGGGTCTTTCCTGGCAAAATTGCTTAGGCACAGTTAATAATTGTCTACCTATACCCGTGTGACTTGGAATAATAGGCCGTGAAAGGTAAATATGCGCCGAAATGGCTGCAATCTACTGGCCGTATAAAATTTCATCTCACACGGCATCACTGCAGAGCGCCTAGAACTGTACCCACGGAATATGCGCGATATAAGACTCATTGATTGATTGATTGATTAATGTAAGCAAAATAACACCTCAAACAATAAATGTGTGTAAATTTGCTAAACCTTTTGGTATTATATATATTTGACCCTTTATTCAATTATTGTTCATAAAGCTCAAAATGTCAAAATTAATACATTTTTACCTGTTTATAGAGTTCAGTGTGCACATGTTATTTCAAATTTTGGTTTGCGAATAACGTTACTTTTTAAACGCTGTCATTTACAGTGAAGTCCGGTTGTAGTGATAGACCCATATAGTGATAGTCCGGCTGTAGTAATAGAATTTTTGGGTCCCGGTCCCAGTTGTTCATGTTCTTTGTTAACTTAGTCCGATTGTAGTGATATTTTTCAGTCCAGATATAGTGATAGTCCGCTTGTAGTGATACTATTTTCAAGTCCCGGGGAAGCTAAAGTCCGGCTGTAGTGATAATGTTCGAGAGTAATCTCCCTTTACCAAAATGGCGAGCAAAAGCCAGCCACGCACTGTGCTTACCCTGAAGCGGAAAATTGATCTGACAATTTTTCATTTAACCCTTATTTCTAAGTGGCCTCCCTCTCTCTCTCTCTCTCTCTCTCTCTCTCTCTCTCTCTCTCTCTCTCTCTCTCTCTCTCTAAAACACATACACACACGCACGCACACACACACACCGGCTGTTGAACTGCCAGGACGGGGGTAGGTTAACACAGGACATTTGCAAGCCTGACAAAGACGACAGAAGAAACGTCACAAAACGAAATCTGTTACTGCCTTGAGGCTAGTTTACCAAATGTGCCGCCGCATGTAGCAATAAAAGCTTTGAAGATATCACTACAACTACAAGCGATTGGCCGGATGTAGTAATAAAGCCTACAAAAATAGAACTATAACCGGACGTCCGGATGTAGTGATAAAATCTACAAAAATATCACTATAACCGGACGTCCGGATGTAGTGATACCTACAAAAATATCACTATAACCGGACGTCCTGGTGTAATGATAGTCCGGATGTAGTGATACAAAAATTTGGTCCCGAGGGCTATCACTACACTTCACTGTATAATGAAGCTTTTGGGAATGGCAGGAAATTGTCAAACTCAGCACTTTTCAGACCTGTCAGGTTAATGCACTGAAGTGAATGAGACATCATTTCTCATTGTTCTTAGTTTGAAAAGGCATGCAAAAGGAGTTTAGTTTCACATGATGTAAAAATACTACTAAAATAGACTTTGCACTTTTTGAACTTTGACTTTGATTTAACTGAAGAGTTTGACTGCTCAATTGAATGTTTTCAGTTTACTGGCTATCCCTGGTGAGAAATGATGGGCCAGTAAATTTGTAGTAGCTGTTTTAATCATCAGTAATGAACTGTATTTCAGTTTCTTTGCATCAATTTTGATGTCATTAAATCATTGCATTACAGAATCTGTGATAGTTTTCTTCCATTTTCTCTCAGTACTTGGTGGTACATGTACATGTGTGCAATAGGCACGTTTTGCAACCCACCTTTGGCTGAGGCCCATTATGATAAATGATCATTCTTGAGGTCTCCTTTTGTGGGAGGTGTCAGGACTCTTATTTTAAGGGCCTAGCATAATAAAAGTTAAAGCGATGCTGTCTTTAAAGCGATACTATTAATCTGACTGTTTTTGGAAGAGTTTGTGGTAAATTTGACTGAATTAAATACAGTAATTTGAAGACTCTGGAGAATCCAACTGTACCTGAATCTAGACGCACACAAGACAATTTGCTTGAAAATGCACCACAAGTATGGTAATTAATAAAATCAAAGTGAGTGAATGAGCTTCTAGGCGCTGCTTCTCTCTGGTGCTGGAAACAAAAATGGGCCAGAGATACCACCTGGCGGCTAACGGGCAGCATCCTCCATGACGCCTTGGTCAGGTGGAAATTTAAGCTTTATGTTCTATTGGTCATTTTCAAACAGGTTCATTATTCATGTACTGATGTAGTCCCGCAAAGCCAGAATGTCAATTTTTGCTAAATTTGTCTTCAGTGGCTGGTTATTTAAATGTATGGTTTGAGAGAAGTCCTCAATTTTGTATGGCACAAATGAGAAATCAAATAACCATTCTGTATCAGATGAGAACATTTTTAATTACAGTGGCATCTGAAATGAAAATACACAGTAGGTGGCCTTTTATAAGAAGTGTATTTTAGGATAATAGACAAAGGGAAAGCAAAAGGTGTTCTTTCTTAAGCAGTGGCCACACTTGTGTTGCTTTTTAAGAAAATGCATTGCCTTAGTTTATTTTTATAGCGATGGATTTTGTGCTATGCCCACACATGGTTCAACCTGGCTCCACACTTCATGTGAAATTTTTCTGAAAGACTGAAAGTGAAACACTGAAAGACAGCCATGATACAGATGTTTCAAATTTAATCTTGCTTTTTCTTGAAGAACCACCAAGATGATGTGTTCCAGAGTGCTTCATTACTTCTGCATGTACGCAATGTCTCAATTGCACTAAGTGTCAATTTCATATTTTTTGAAAACCCAATGTTCGCTATCACTATGTGTAGATAGCACTGTTAGTTTTAGTTATTAAAACCTGCAGACATTTCCATCTGCCACCCACCCATCCCCCCCCCCCCTCTCTCTCTCTCTCTCTCTCTCTCACGCACACATGCACTCACGATAAAGACCGTTTTATCTCTTTCTTCACCCTTCAGTGTGGTACGGTACCTTTGGGTGCATACAGTTTTGGTTCTAGTGTCTTTTAAATGACTCTGTTTATTGCTGTTCATTTTAATACTCTCTGGGCAGGTACTTATTGGACTCCGTGTGAAATTATTGTTCAGTTTCTGGGAGACATGCAGGAGAAGTGGCAGAATGTAACAAATTACAAGTTGAATGCATAATAATTCCCATTATGACCTCTTCTCAAACTTTGTTTGGCTGTTTGACATCAGAGGTTTAACTTTGGAAAAGAGGATCAGGATGTGACCTCTTGGTTTGTTTAATTGCTGTCGTTTGTAAAAATTAAATAAAAACCTCAAAAATACACGTAATGAATAGAAATCAGGTCTGAAAAGGGAGGGCATTTTAAAATGACTTTATGACGTTAAATTTACAGAGATAATGAGCAGAAAATCTGAGAAAACTGGATCTTTAAAGGTGGGGGGGGGGGGGGGGGGAGGTGGAGTGTCTTAAAAGGGGGGTTCCACGGTAATCCATGATGAATGGTGCGTGGTACAACTACAAGCATTTGCTTGTCTTCTTCGTTAGTGTGTGTGTTTTTACTGTACCATTTTCTGTGTTGCAGCAACCAACCAAGCTCCACAGTTTATGGTGAGGACTACTACGACTACATCGAGGCCCAGCTAGACCAAGACGATGAGGAGGGGGGACAGGATAGCCTAGGATCCCGCTATGGGGTCACCCCGCCCAACTCTCGCGCTCAGAAACGAGAAAAAGAGCGTCAGGCCAGCGCCACACGAGGGAGTTACGTGAAACGCTCCTATAAGGACTACAAGGAGTATGTGGCCGCCAAACGTAAAGGTCAGCCCAGGGCTGTCCTGAACGTGATCAAAGACGCTAACTTGGGCGACCCAACACTGTGTAAGCTCAGTGGCTTCGACTCGGACGAAAACATTGACGCTGAGAATTTCCGTGAGAAGAAGGAAAAGCGAAAGAGGGACACACGTGAGGCCAAGAAGCAGACCAAGTCGCGTGAAAATGACCGATTCATGAAGCGAATGTCTGACAGCTTCTCTGGCCTTGACGTCGGCAGCATGGCACAAGTGCCGGTCAAGCTGGAGTCTTCTGGAAGATTCTCCCATCTCATGACGAGACCTATCGCCATCAGTTCTGATTACCGTGCTCGCAGGCATTGGACGGAGCCACGCGAGTGTCCGGAGGATCGCAAGAAGTTCTCAGAAACGTTCAGCATGTTGATCAAGCTGGGTACTGACGCCAAGATGCTGAAGGAGCGAAAGCTGCAATCCACAAAGCGCCAGATGTCCTCAGAGCAGGAACAGTGGAAGTCGCAGCTGATGGACTATCTGTGGATTGAGCTGAACGCGTACCTTCGTGGCGTCACCTTGGAGGATGAACAGACTCAGCTGAGGATGTCCAGGGAAGCCGTGCAAAAAGTTCTGGACGACATCAACAACTTTCAGTTTCGCCACCGTAACCCTTCACGGACTCCCAGTGATGGTGCCTTTTTTGCAGGAAGTGATGTGGCTTCGATGATTGCACAAGGGATTGGTGGTAGTAGTAGTGGTGAGGCTACCCCAACTGCTAGTTTCAGCAGTGATCATGGGGACCATCATGTAAGTGTTGGTCAGACAACCCAATGTGGTAGACGCATTAGTCAAGACACACAAGGCAGTAGTATAGACAGTCAGGCAACCCCAACGGGGAGCATTGATACTGTGAATCGTGCAGAGTCTGACAACACTCTGTCTGTGCCTTTGGAGGACAGTGTGTCTGCTTCCTTTCATGACGTAGTCCTCACGTCAGAGACACTGAGACTTCAGGAGGAAGCGTTGATTCAGGTGAAGAAACTGGTGGAAAGGCTAGACGCGTGTGAGCGGCAATATCCCACGATGAGGCAGATCACCTTGGACTATCCTCTCTACGGTGATGCAGCTTTCACGCGACGAATCAAATGCCTCAACCTTTGGCTCAACATCACCTGTGACCTGTGCCACAAGCTCAAACTCTTTGGACGCGTCATCGGTGTGGAGCAGCATGGTATTGACTGGCCGACCATCAACTTTGAATTCCCGGTCCCCGGCGATAGTGACCACTATCAGGGGGGGAAGAGACCCAGTGTGCCAAACATTGAAGAGAATGATGAAACCTCAGAGAGTGATTTAAACGAGGATGATGATGGTGATGACGAGGAGGAGGAGGAAGGGGATAATGAAAGTAAGGTGGAAGCAGATCAGGGCAGACCCGGGGTTCGTTTCCTCTCACCCACAAAACAGGTCAAGTTCACGTTTGGTTCAGACAGTGCAACTTCATCTAGAGACACGAGTCCCAACCAGCGGAATTCAGGGTTGCTTGAGCCGGTATCGCCAGTAGACTCCAGCACACCTCAACGCAATTCTCGCTCAAGTATGGGTTCCTTTGGCAATCTTTCCAGGGCTTCCAGTGACCTTAGTTTGGATGGGGTAAGTGCTTTGCGTTTCACTTCTTTCCTGTTATAATAGTACACTACAGGAGCATAGTAAGTTTTCTAATGTGAGTGGTTTATGTCACAGCAGTGAACATCTTCCAATTTCATGGACATTCTTTTGCATTTTATGAAGTTTTGATACGTACATTTTCCTTTAACTTGTTAAAGCCTTTGAGAACATTTCAATAAATAGCAAAGACTGCTGATATTTAATCATATTTTACAGTTATCCCATTCCCAACAGAATGCACTTGTAAAGTAATGAATTTTCTTTGTACAAACAGTGTACAAATCACGCATTAGTCATTTTAATATAGTCCCGTCTCCCCCCTTTCCACGTCGCGATATAACCTCGAATGGTTGAAAACGACGTTAAACACCAAAGAAAGAAAGAATTTTAATATAGTAAACATAATATTAGTAAGGGCACACAGCTTCCTCAAGTTCCTGTGTATCAAACATTTTGAAATTGTGGACATTTTGAAAGTCACAGAACAGCATGGCTATTCATTGGCATAAACTTGCAAACTTGATAATGGCCATTTCGTACTGATTTATGATTATGTGTGACACTTGAACAAGTTGAAGGAGAGAAAGGGAGAATGTACGTTCTGGCTCACCGATTCCGACAGACCCTAAATATTAACGCAAAATAGGCTTCTGGACTAAACTTTTACTAAAATGAAACATGCGACAAAATCAGAAAAATACTGCATAAATCCATACAAAAAAAATACAGTAAAGTAAGGTTGTTTTGAACCAATGCCGGGTCTGTCGGAATCAGTAACCCAGAACGTACATTCCCCCTTTCTCTCATACAACATTCTTAAGCTCAATACGCTCTCTCATTTACAAACTTTACTTCATATGTTCTTTCACTGTTAGAATTATATCTGATACATGCAATGTGACTGTCTAAACGAATAGTTAACTCTTTACAAGTGATTCTATTTTTACTTTTTCTTCCCGTCCTATTTGAATCCCCTTTTTTAAAAACTGCTTTTTCAGATCTTCTATATCGAGTGGCTTGTTATATTCAGCTCGTGTTTTTGTTTGAATACTTGCTTTCTTACTTTTGTAGTCATCAAAGTCTGTTTGTATCTGTTTGAATTCTTCGTCAGAAACTTTTGAATCTTCAAGTGCTTTACTGATAGACAGTTTTAGGCTAGACAATTTTGATGATGCAAGAGTGGAAATGGATTCGTGTTTTTCAAGCTTTTTCACAATTTTTTTCATTATAGCTGATGCTATAAATGATAAACCACCAACTGCTGCTGCGACACCACCTAGGATTAGAGAAACTGGAGTCCCTACTCCGGTAGCTAACAGAATTGTTCCCGTTACACCTGCAGCTGATGCAAGGATAGTAGAACCAGTGCTGGCATTAGAAAGGCTGTTGTAAGTTGTTGAGTACTTACGTCTAGCGCGAGAATATTTTTCTAATTCATCTTCTAGTTGTTTTTGTATATTACTAATGTGTGCCAGTCTGAATTGTTGACTTTCTGCTGCACTTTCATCAATATTAGGATAAAGCTTCACACTGCTAGTCATCTTTTTAATGCAAAATATAAAATATTTATCTTAATTCTCACTGGCCAGTGTTTCTGCTAAGCTTTGAAGCTGTTCATTGCTTAACACCTTATCTGTATAGTAGAAAGCAATCAAATCAAGATAAGTAAGATTAATACTTCTTATTTCTGTTAAATTATTTATATCTGCGTTAACAACAACATTTTGGTTTGACGTCTGTTTTTTTATTGTGTTAGAATCCTTTTGAACAGCAATAAATACTCTGACTTCTTCAACATTTAATGGTCTCCAGTTGAGATTTATTCCTCTCATTAGAACAGTGTTTGTGGTTTCTTCCCTTTTCCTGACAACTATATCAAATATCATAGTTGCATTCTGCCCTATTGGAAGCTTGGGTATAAAATCGACAATGGTGTCAGCGTCCTTTTCAACACTTTGTTTTCTGTGAATGAGATAGTTGTTCTTATGGAAAGGTTTAACTGCAACTTCTCCCCTGCTGTTAAACGCAGGAACAAGGCTAACAATTAGTGGTTTAGCATTGATTGACTTACGGAATGTGTCGTCTTTTCCAACAAGAGTGTATGGACTCACAAATTCAAACTTCATTTCCCAGTCAATCTTTTTGATAACAGGACTAAGTACCCATTTTTTATTCTGATGTTTCCACATGTAGTATATGTCATCGACAATTGGATCAGGTACATTAACATCACGGATTTGACCTAGTTTGAGAAATCTTGGTTTCTTTTCATCGTCGATTTCCTTTCTCTTGTAATGACCAGTGTCTGTAAACTCGAATGCATACACTGCACCAACTTCAGCATTGCTCTCAAAGTCGATAGCGTCTGCTAAATCTTTCAACTCTATAGTTGAACATGCAACAGGATAAGCTATTGTAGGTCCACTCGACATTTTAATACTCAATATTTTATGGAACTATTTCCAATGTAATGTTAAACAAACAATCAACTGGTTGTCCACTTTGATTTTTCAGATCAATGTGTAGGAATTCATGACACCCTTCCTCCAAGTCCTTGAACTGAAGTGTCTTAAATGTTGGCACGTGCATTTTACAAAAAGAGGCATCACTCGGTGGAAGAATCCTAAGCAGATCAGAACGCTGATCATTAAACAGATTATAGGATGTGTTAAGCTCTCTCATGTGAACAAACAGTACACTGTTAACATCCATGTCAATGGGACGTGTTCCCTTGTATATTTTTGTAATTCCAAGCATATCAAGGAGTTTGGTTGGAAACTCAACGTTTACTTCTCTAGTTTTGGGCATAGTAAGAGTAGCAATGAGACTTGCATGATTTAAACTCGCTGTAATACCTACTGGAGCAAACAATTCTTTCTCTAAAGTGCAGAAGTCATAGTAACCATCTTCTACAGAATGTGTTTTACCATTAATTCTAACCCAGTTGTTAGCCTTTTTTTTACTGATATTATACCAAGTAACCTTGTACATAATTTCATGCAGTGCAACTTTCATTCCTCCATTTTGATTGTTGATAGGGTTTGCAAGTTTAACTGGCACACTAGTCTTCACATTTGTTAGTGTGATAAACATTTTTTATTCAACAACAAAAATGATTCAGTATAAATTCAACAAAGACGTTAAATACAAAACTGGACCATATTACAATCCAAAGACTATTTCTTTCCATGAGTTGGACTTTGCTGTAACAGAAACAGAATCCATTCGCGTTAAAGTGCCTGACCCATTCCATTCTTACCTAAATCCCCCAATCAAAAATGATAGTGTTCCAAAGATGTGGAACTCTCACCCAATGCAGTTCTATCAGAATCAGTTAAACTTTGCAATATTCTGTGCAACCACAGGATGTGGAGTGTCCTATGCAGACCACATGAATAATTCAAACTTACTGACAAAGTGTGTGTACACATTTCACGTTTACTATCAGTGCAGGAGAATCTTGTCTGAACTTCAGGCACCAATGCCGCATGAAAAGAGCTGGAACCCATTCAACAATAGGATAAACATGAAAGTGTATGAGCGTCTCTGCAATGAATTCAATATAGATTTTAAGACCGACTTTAGGCAAAAGCAAGACAAAAACCATGGCATGGGAACACTATATTTATGGGGTGTCCACAGGAGGTATAATTTTGATTACTGGCCAGGTCATACATCTTTTTCTTCAAATGTGCAGGTACAGTTAGGATCAATAGAACAACAGCACCACAATGCATGGACTACTTTTATATTAGACACCGGCAAAGGTTTCACTGGATCAGGTGTTGAAAGGATCAATGAATCTATCCGAACATATGCGTGGTGCTTGCTAGGCTCGCAGGCACAGACACGATCAAACATAATGAGAACAAGCACAGGGTTTGGTGCACAGAAACAGTTGTTATCAAATTTAGAAGATGTCATAAACTCTGCAGTTGATCTGCCTTCCAGCATCAAAAGGTATCAAGACTCTCTCCGTTATGCAAGATCAAAAGTTGACTTTGCTGTTGGTAACGGCCTTTACATGTTACCTTCTGATCTCCAGCTGCAGATTGGAACAATAACAAATTATAACAATGAAATCATTATTGCTAGTGACACCCAGCCGCTTGGAAAGGGTGAAGAACTGAATTCAGAAATCAGAACGATGCTACAGCCATATCACAATGAACAGAAACAAAGCGTGACAAGTGAAGATCGGGCTGCAGGTGAAGATCATTCTGTCACTAGGGATGATCAAGCTGTTAGTATTAGTGATGATCATGAATCGCAGAAGACTGCTCTAGTAATTGGTGGAGTGGGTGTAGGCTTACTTTTGCTTTATTCTCGTTAGCAGAACACCTGCAATTAAAACTATTAGAGTCCAGAGATGTTCAGCCATGAAACCAACAACTTTACCTGCAAAAGATAACAGCCAGCTAACAATTGAACCAATGATTCCTGGAAGTGCATCCAAAGCTTTTGCTGCTAGTTTCTTTAATAGTTCTGCAATGTGTTTGAGTTGTTTCTTTACCCATCCCGGATCAGATGGAGATGAAGGTGGAGGTGGAGGTGGAGGTGTGACAGTGCCACCTGTGAGTGTTAACACTAATGTGCTTATTGCAAATCCTAACGCAGTTAGTATACTAGCTATTGTGATTCCCTGCTCTCTGAAAAGCGTTCTAATTCTTTCAGCAAGAGTTGTGTCTTCGTAAAGGATTCTTTGAATTGTATTTTTTATTCTGCTGACCTGTGTTCTCAGTTGTTCTCTATTGTTACTTAGAACTTCTAACCTTATGGCTTTCTCCTCCTGCAAATCTTTTAAACGCTTAGAAATTCTGTTTTTTACTTCTTGTTCTAGGTTCAAATCATCAGCATCAGCAAGTTTTTGTTTCTCTTTGTTTATATCTTCATCCAGCTGACCTAGTTTTGACAGATTATTTGCTATTTCACCTCTGATGGTTTGTAGTGATTGATTAAGGGCTTCTATTTCTCTCATAGGTAATAGTTCATGTGGAGTCTTCAGTGAAGTTTCCTCAGAAAAAGAAGTCTCTATCTCTTGTATAAGTTGATCAGCCTCATCTGCAAGTTTATTAAGATCTTGCAATGGAACAGATTCTATTTGAGTAGCAGTTGGTAGTCCTAGTTCTGCTTGTTGAAGTAAGGAAACAACATGGGAAGATGATGACCGTGTGCTAGGCACAATATCTAATTGCCTAAGTCGATTAGCAGTAAGTTTTTGTTTTAGTGAAACTTTTGATAGAAACTTAGCAGGATTAGATTTATATGTAAGTTGGACTTTTTCTCCTTTATCGCTAGTTGTATATAAATGATTTGCTTCCATTTTGAACTGGTTTGGATCTAAAACATCAGGTTCTTCTCCTAAACTTTTGTAGAAATCTCTAACTTTACCTTCCAGAAGTTCATGTCGTGCCACCTCATAATGCAGTGAATGATGGTAGGGAACCAAAGGGATTGCTTCGCTCATGTCGTCCGCTGGCTCAAATAAATCTTCAAATCCACCTTCTGCCATTTGTAACTTATTTTTTATTTTGAAAATAAAAAAAGATGGCACAATCGTTCGGTTCTGTTCTTGATCCTTACAGAAGGCTGAAAGAACCTCTCGGGGTAAAAGGAATAAGGCAAACAGTTATAGTCACAAATAATCCTTCTACTATTGATCAGAATGAAATACTTACTGTTAGGTTTCCTAATCTAGGTAAGAACGATGTTATTGTACCAGGCACTGTAAGACTATCATTCAAATTAGAATTAGAATCTGGCTCAGATGAAAATAGGACTTTGGCTTATAATGTAGGAAGAGCAATTGTGAGGAAGATTACTGTCAAACTGGAAGGGCGGGAAGTGATGTCATTGAATAATGCAGATGTATTTTTAGTTTATGCAGATAATTGGTTGACTGACAATGAAAAGAAAAACAGAGTGTTTCAAGGGATTCAGTCAGACAATGGGATAAAAGTTAGAATAGGAGCAGGAGATAAAGCTGACAACAAAAAAGATAACGCTGTCAATGTTGCTTTTGGAAACAAATTTTGTATTCCACTTGACTTTGAACTCATAAATTCACATCCTCCCTTCTATCAAGGAGCATTGCGTGACAGGCTGTCATACGACCTGACTTTCAATAGTTATGATCGTGTTATGCTTTCACAAGACCCGGAAGCAAAGTATAAGGTGTCTGGAATTTCTTTAGAGTTTGATGTTGTAAACCATCCTGAACTGGCTAGACTTATAGAAAATCAGTACAGTTCTAAGCTGCCTATCTATTATGAAAGAGTGTTGAATCACAGTACACTTTCAAAAAGCCAGGCTGATCCAATCTGGAACATTAACTTGAATACACCAGCTAGGTCAATGAAGGGAATACTTATGTTGTTTGAGGAACCAAAAGATTCATATGAAAGGCAAATAGAAAAGTTTTACAATCCACTAATCAATAGAGTATATTGCACAATTGAAGGGCAGCCAAACCAAATATTTGCATCTGGCATGCTGCCATACCAACACTATGATGAAGCAAGAAAGTACTTTACTGGAGGAAGATTGAAAGACCCAACATCTGATCTTGTGGCTAAAGATCTACATTTACACGGTGTTGGCGTAGAAGATTTCTTGACAAATAAATATGCGTTATGGCTGGATCTCAGAACAACTGACGACAACAAACTGCATGGAAGTGGAAGGCGAATTGAAAACGGATCAGAAGGAATCACAATACAAATTGAAAAGGAAGTAGGGAGTAGTAGTAAATCAGTTAAGATCTACGTGTTTGTTGTGTCAGATGCGCAGTTAAACATCTCTGAAAGCAGATTACAGGATATTGTTTATTGAACGTGTTAAAATGAAGTATCTAGATTTTCTTCCAAAAGATCCACACTGTTCTTTGATTTGTGGGGCAACAGGTTGCGGCAAAACAAGATATGTTTTGGATTTATTACAGACTGTTTACATAAATCACTTTGAACACATAGTCATATTCTGTCCAACCATAAAGCATAACAGAACATACAAGGAGAGAAAATTCATATGGTCTGATCAAAATATATTTATTGTAAATCCTTCTGATCGTCTAAATGTTTGCTTGGAGCATTATTTCGATCTTTTTCAGAACACACCAACACTGTTTATTATTGATGACTGTGCAGCAGAACGTGACATTGTTAGAAAGAAAAGTGCACTAGCAAAGCTTGCATTCAGTGGACGACATGCATTAATATCAGTTTGGATATTAACACAAAAATACAATGCAGTTCTGAAAGACTTTAGAGAGCAACTCAAAACAATAACATTGTTCTATTCAAAGGACCGTGACAGTTTTGAAGAGTGCCTTCGAGAAAATGATGTCATTGAAAACAAACAGGAGAGAGAAAGAATAAAGAATAATCTGAAATCTTCTAAGCACTCGAAACTGGTTTTAAAAACTGATCAACCAGTTCAGTATGTATGTTTGTAGAAATCCTTGCTAAGTTCTTGTCAAGTTCTTACTCAAGTTCTTGTCAAGTTCTTACTCAAGTTCTTACTAAGTTCTTACTCAAGTTCTTGTCAAGTTCTTACTCAAGTTCCTACCTAAGTTCTTACTCAAGTTCCTACCTAAGTTCTTGTTAAGTTCCTACCCAAGTTCTTACTCAAGTTTAATTACTAGATTTTAATTTTATTCTGCATCAAAATAAAATGAACTGTGATGAATTGCTGATGCAGACTGCTACAGATATTGAAATCTGT
Organism: Littorina saxatilis; assembly: GCF_037325665.1. Taxonomy (NCBI): domain Eukaryota; kingdom Metazoa; phylum Mollusca; class Gastropoda; order Littorinimorpha; family Littorinidae; genus Littorina; species Littorina saxatilis. Next base: position 25,702,126 of record NC_090247.1, read on the forward strand.
GACAGTAGGACTATACCTGATAAAAAAGAAAGATTGTATTCACTTGCTGTTTGTGGAAAAACAAAACACTACCTTGGGCAGCAGTTAACTGTGGAAGAAGTACAACATCTTTCCTCAGAAGATATAGAAAAGTATCATGGACGGTATGAATCAGTGCTTGGTTCTAAGATGGTTAGAAGTATTGGACAGACTGTTATAGGTTTGTACACAAAGATTTTTGGACATTTTACACCTCTCGACTCGGAGGAAGACTTAACACATGATCTAACTCATGACCCTGTTGTTTCCAAGTCCCTCGAATCTCTTGCCTGTGGCCTGTATTATCGATTTGGTGCTTTATTAGTACCATTTGTTGCTGGATTAATTACTTTCAAACACATTAATTTTCAGAATAAAAAAGATGACAGATCAGTTGAAGCAGACAGTGGAGCAGACGAAAATACCAGAAGTGAACACAGTGACAAAGAAACCTGGTAGAGTAGAAGCAGGAAAAAAACTAGCCGAATGGAACAGACAAAAAAAGTTAAATCAAAAGGCAAAGCAGAACATTATGTCTGAAGTTGAGCAGACACCAAACATTCCTGAAGTGACTAAGGTCACACAAACTGATCAAGAATTAAAATCTTCATTTCTATCATACAGAAAAGTAGCTGTAGCAGCTGTTGTTGGAGGAGGTGGATACTTGCTTTACAAACTTTGGCAAGGCAAATATAAAGTGTCAGAAAGACCAAAATCAGAAACACCAAAATCAGAAACACCAAAACCAACAAACAAAGCAGTACAAACAATAACAAAGCCCACAGTAGTACCTGCAGTGGATTCATTTCATATGGAATAATTTTAATATTTTAATTTTGATAACATAAAAATGAGTTCTGAAAAGACAATAGTTAATCTAGTTTATCACGCTGCAGTGATTGGAGGCTTGAGTGTAGGTTACACAATGCTGGGTAAAAGTCTCCTCAGAATGAAACCAGCCGACTTGGGAAAGTTAGACTTCGAAGACGGTGCTAAACTAATTGGTGTTGTGACAGCTTCCTTTGCAACAAAAGACTTCCTGGTGAAGCAAGGAATTATTCCAGAAAATATAAACATGTAAGACAATAAAATGGCTAGCTTGGTTATGATGGTGGGAGGTGCGATTGTAAATGCGCTTGCATTTTCTGGCAGCAACTATTTGTTTTCTAAACTGCAAAATGGTGAAGAGAGGGAAAGGCACAACAAAGCCATGGAACAACTGGCGAAAGCACAGGATGAATACGAGAAGAAACGAATTGCGCAGTTAGACTTTATGAATGATAAACTCAGGCAGCAAGGACATGCAAACAAAACCTTTGACAATGTTGATGCAGCCATTCAAGAATACTATCTTGTAACTGGAAAGAAAATGAAGACAAGTGCTCCTCCAAAACTGGGTGACTTTTATCAGCCTTCAGAAGAGCAGAAGGTGGGCGAGATTGTTTTCATTGTTATTGGTATGGCTGTTGTTTACTTTATTGCGCGTGCTGTCAAATCTTAATATTCTGTCATTTAAAAAACCATGAGTGATGCTTTGTTATCTAAAATATATTATTCCCCAAAAGGATACTGGAAAGGAAGAACTGCTATTGACAAGCTCAGTGACGCAGCAGGTGTTTCTCAAGATACAGCAAAGAAATGGTTGTCAAAGCAGGCAGTTTGGCAGATCTATTTACCTGCACCAAGAAAAATTACACGACCACACTTTGTTAACATTAAACCGAATGACACTCATCAAATAGACCTGCTCTATTTACCGCATGACACAGTCAGAAGGAAGAAATATAAGTATGCACTGACTGTAGTTGATGTTGCAACAAGATACAAAGATGCTGAACCGTTGACAGAGAAAAGTGCTATAGCTACAGCTGTTGCCCTGCAAGAAATTTACAGACGTGGACCACTAAAGTATCCCAGAATGATTCAGTGTGATGATGGTAAGGAGTTTAAAGGAGCTGTCAACCAGCTTCTGTTAAAACATCATGTTACAGTGAAGAGAGGTATTCCAGGAAACCACAGGTCACAGGCTATTGTTGAGAGCTTTAACAAACAGTTGGCAGAAAAACTGTTTTCATATCAGTACCATCAGGAATTTTTGGACACAGAAAGTAAATTGCGTAACACTGAATGGGTCAAAAGATTACCATCAGTACTTAGAGCAATGAATCTGGAGGTATTTAAAGCTACAGGGTTAAGACCAGTTGATGCAATCAAACAGAAAACAATACCTGTTGCTCCAAAGTCAACAACACCAGTGGCATTACTACCTTTCAATCAGAAAGTCAGATATTTATATGCACCCGGTGAAGCTGAGGGTGACAGCAGGAAGCGTGCAACAGATCCAATCTGGAGTATTGACATTCATGAAATCAAGAGAGTAGTAGAGACAAATCCACCTATATATTACTTGAGAGAACCAGCACCGCAAAGAGCCTTTGTAAAAGAGGAATTACAATTAGTTCCACGTGGTACAAATGTTAAATGATTTTTTATTTCAGATTTTATAGTGTTAACAAAAATGGAAGCTCTGAGAAAGAATTCTAAGCAACTTCATTTTTTTAATTTATATTTTTATTTTGAGTTATAAAATCAAACTCACAGCGATGGAAGACTCTGTATTAGAATCTTTATCGACAGTATTTGACACCGTTGAATTACAAGTAACGGATCCTCAAAATGTGCAGTCCAGTGTGCAAGACGCCATTGAACAAATTCCAAACAATTTGTTGATTGAACCTCCAGTAAAAGTGCAGATAGTCAGTTTAATAAAATACAAAACAGTCAGTGATGAGGTGCTAGAAGTTCATGTTTCAACCAGACAACTAGCACTTAATTCTATGGCAGAATTGAATGGAAACTGGGCAGATGAAATGATGAAACGGTTTGAGCAAGCTGCAGAGGATGCAAAGATGAAAGGATCCGGATGGTCAGAAGGTGAAATTCTAAAAATAGAATTGAAGCTAAGTAAATTTGCCCCCATCAGAGGTAGAAGTTACATACCTTTACCTCCTGCTCTTGTCAAAAAACGTGCTGTGCTGAACATAAAGAATGATGATGACAAATGTTTTATGTGGTGTGTTCTGGCAAGACTGTACAGTGTAAAGAAAAATGCAGAAAGAGTGTCTAACTATCATGCATACAGAAATAAACTAAACTTTACTGGTATTGAATTTCCTGTCAGCATTACAAGCATTGACAAATTTGAACAGCAAAACAAACCCATCACCGTAAATGTTTACACGTGGGATGAGGAAGATGAACTGAAACCAGTCAGAATATCAAAGAACTCACCAACGATTGGTGATTGTGATACTAACCATGTTGACATGTTACTAATGACTGATGGTGTAAAATATCATTACACTTTGATTCGTACAATGAGTAGACTGATGGCGAGCACAAGCAATCACAATAGTAAACAAGACTTTTGTAGGCGATGTCTCTTGCGTATTCCATCAATTCATGCAGCACTTATACACAAGCAACATTGTAAGAGCGTTGATGATGCGGTTGTGAAGTTAACAACACCGCCGCCAGACAGCAAAGTGTATTTTAAGAATGTATGCAAACTACAGAAAAGTCCTTATGTTGTTTATGCTGACTTTGAATCTATCATTGTGCCATATGAAGGACCTTTACCAAAAGACCTACCTAAAACAGTAACTCTAAGTAATCATCAAGTCTGTTCATATGCATTTATTGTTGTTAGTTCAGATGGTAAACATTCTAAACCGCAATTGTACAGAGGACCTAATGCAGCAAAGAACTTCTTACAGCAAATGAACCAAGTGCGAAATGACTGCTCCAAACAACTGAATCTTTCAGACATTGTTATGAAACCTGAAGACCAAGAACAGTTTAACTCTACCACACAGTGTTGGATATGCGAACAAAGTCTAACACCAAACACAGACAATCCAATAGTAAGAGATCATGATCATGTAAGTGGGCAGTTCCGAGGAGCAGCACACAGCAAATGTAATCTACAATTAAAGTTTGATCCTAAGACTTGGAAGCTTCCAATCTTCTTCCATAACTTGCGCGGTTATGATTCACATCTGATCATGCAGGCAGTAACTGATGAATACAAAGCAAGATGCATTGCGCAGTCTTCAGAAAAGTACATGGCCTTTACTCTGAATAGTTTACACTTCTACGATTCTGCTCAACATCTGATGGGAACACTTGAGTCTTTATCTTCATCACTAACTGCTTTCCCAATCACATGTAAGTACTTTGACAGTGACTTAGTTAGAAAGGGAGTCTATCCATATGAATACATGGATTCGTGGGAGAGGTTTGATGAAGATGAGTTACCACCAAAGGATGCTTACTTCTCACGGCTGAAGGGTAAAGGTATAAGTGACGAAGACTATGAACACGCTAAGACTGCATGGAATAAATTAGGATGTAATACAATGGGTGATTATCATGATCAATATTTGTTGGCTGATGTTTGTTTACTTGCAGATATATTTGAGAATTACAGAAGAACATGTATGAAGCACTACAATCTAGATCCTTCACATTACATATCTGCACCAGGCATGAGCTGGGATGCATTTCTTAGATTTACAGGAGTAAAGATTGACTTGCTATCAGATCTTCCTACACTTCAGATGATTGAAAATGGACTACGTGGAGGAATCAGTATGGCTTCACACAATTACTGCAAAGCCAACAACAAATACTTGGACGACTTTGATCCTATGAAACCTTCTAATTACATCATGTATCTAGATGCAAACAATTTGTATGGTTGGGCAATGTGTCAGACGCTTCCACTTCGGAACTTTAAGATCTATTCAGGACCATTTTCACAATGTGTTGTGCTGACAATATTAAAAGCAGGCCCAGACAGTCGAAAGGGATGGATACTAGAAGTTGACTTAGACTATCCACTATCACTTCATGATCTACATAATGATTATCCTTTAGCGGCTGAGAGGTTAAAAGTAAACCCAAGAGAACCTCCAAAGCTGGTGCCCAATCTGTTTCACAAAAAGAAGTATGTGTGTCACTACAGACTGTTACAGTTTTACATTAGACATGGATTAATTTTGAAGGCTGTTCATCGTATAATTTTATTTGATCAAGAACAGTTTATGAAACCTTACATCATGAAAAACACAGAACTGAGAACCAAAGCCGCTGATGCATCAGAGAAAGACTTTTTTAAACTGATGAACAACAGTTGCTTTGGTAAGACAATGGAAAACCCACACAAGAGAAAGGATGTTAGACTTGTTACAAGAGAAAATGAGGCCATCAAGCTGACATCCAAACCACAGTATCAAGACTTTAAATACTTTCATGAACAGCTGTATGGTATCTTAATGAAAAAACTTGTAGTTAAGCTTGACAAACCAGTATTCATAGGCTTTACTGTGCTAGAGTTGTCAAAACTGTTGATGCTTGAGTTTTTGTATGATTATTTGAAACCAAGATATCCCAAATCGAGAGTACTTTACACAGACACAGATTCATTCTTACTTGACATTCCAGCGGATGACATTTACAAAGATCTAGAAGCTGAAAGTCCTGCAGTAAAAGGAAAAGATTCTTTTTATGACACTTGCGACTACCCTAAAGAATCACCATTGCACTCAAATGTTAACAAGAAGGTTATTGGAAAGATGAAAGATGAAATGAATGGGAAGATAATTAAGGAGTATGTTGGATTGCGTGCAAAGATGTACAGTGTTGCAAGTGAGAAAGGGGTTGTTAAAAAAGCAAAGGGTGTAAGCAAACAGGTTGTAAAGTCGAGCATATCGCATGATAACTACAAGGAAGCACTGTTTCAGAAGCGAGTGTTTCACCATGACAACCCTAAGATCAGTTCCGCGCTTCATCAGATCAACACAACTATTGTAAACAAGAAATCTTTAGATGCTAATGACACAAAGCGCGTTTATTCATCACCAGAATATTCTTATGCAATTGGACACTGGAGAATAAACGCGGCTCCAAATAGTCTGAGTGTGTAATAAGAATTTTTGTCAATCGGGAAAACCCGCTATGACAGCTTTGTTCTGACTGCAGCGGGGAAAAGGAAGTTGCTTGCGTTTGGGAAGAGAACGTTGCTTGTGAAAGGGGAGAAGGCTTTGTTGAGTTTCAAAGCAGCCACCAAGTACACTTATCAAAAGCTTGAATCAAATAAACAAGTCAATTGAATAAGTTAACACTCGGCGGCCGCCCGAAGGCAGCCTTTGAAGCGAAGCGAAGCGAAGCGAAGCGAAGCGAAGCAGGGTGTTGACCTATTTTGGCGCAACTGCCAGTTGCGTGACCTGATTGCAGTGTTAGCTCTAACTCTTTTTTCCTACTCTTGTGATTGCTGTTGATGTATATTTGGAACCATTGACGTCACTTTCTCAGCCCAATCGCGAAGCAGGGTGTTGACCTATTTTGGCGCAACTGCCAGTTGCGTGACCTGATTGCAGTGTTAGCTCTAACTCTTTTTTCCTACTCTTGTGATTGCTGTTGATGTATATTTGGAACCATTGACGTCACTTTCTCAGCCCAATAAAGCCTGATATCCTCATTCTTTTCAAACATGGTTTTGAGTTCTTTTCTCATGTTGAAGACTTCATAAAAAGACATCCCAACTGTGCTGAATTTGGCTCTGTATGGAAATAGTAAACGGCATTTAATATCATATTCTTACTCCGAATCACATTAGCATTGAGTCACCTGAGATGCTTATCACTGAAAAACGCTTACCCGGCTAAAGAATTTAAAGGGAAGCAACCCCATCACCAAAACGAAAGTGAAAGTAGCTTTGGTAATGGGCCAGTACACCGGGAGTTACCTCCCATACGGGTGTATGCCACGTCACTTCCTCTAGGAACACGTGCCTATTATCATACGTCTTTTTCACCTCGGAGAGGACGGTTCACTTTTTGACGCTCTGTGGCTGACCTTGTGTGTTTGAGTGACACCCGCCGGCCACGTTACCCAGCTTGTCTGCTCGCCTTGCCTACAGTTTGGTGAGCTCGTTCCCGTTTGTTGTTGGTTGTTTGCGCTGTTTCGTTACTGTACGTTGTCCGTTTTTTACGGACTTGTGTGTCAGTGACTTGCGTGTTTCGCCATTTTGTTGTGTGAGTTAGTTAGCTAACTCGTGTGACTTTGCTAGTAGCTCTGCGTGCCCTCTTTCTGTTTGGGCAAGTGTAGCTTTAGTATTTTGTTGACGCGTAAGCGTGTGTGTTTACTGTGTTTTCAGTCGTTTTGACTTACGTTTCAGTAAATCTTTTTACTTTGCCACGTGTTGTTGACGTTTGTGTCAGTGTCTTGCGTGTCGCCATTTTGTTGTGTGAGTTAGTTTTCTAGCTCGTGTGACTTTGTTTGTAGCTCTCCGTGCCTCTGCTTGTGGGGCAAGTTTAGCTATAGTATTTTGTTAACGCATTAGTGCGTGTGTTTACTGAGTTTTCCAGTCGTTTAGACTTATGTTTCAGTAAATTTTTTTTCGCGTTGCCACGTGTTGTTGTCAACATGTCTGATTCAGACAAGCGCCGTGGCAAGTCGGACCCCAAGGGGAAAATTAAGGCTAAGTCTTCCTCTTCCAAAGCAACGTTACTTGTTACAGACCAAGAGCGTAACACTTTGTTGGCTGTACCAATTTCGGCGCCTAGCGCTGTTACTACTTCTGCTTCTTTTGCGGCGCCTAGCGCTACTGTTACTTCTGCACCTGTCTCTACTTCGGAGACTTCGTCTTCTTTGTTAGCACCTGGACAAGGTGCGTTGGTTTCCTCTCTGTTAAAGTCACTGGTTCCAGAAATCCGCAGCTTGGTGCAGGCAGAATTTCAGCGTTCCGTCGCCAGCAGTTCGGCGTTTCCGGCATCTGGCAGTGACGTCCGGGCATTGGCTTCCGTGTCTTTGTCCTCCACTTCCGGCTTGGAGCAGCGTCCTCCCTCTTCAGCGTCGGTTGGTAAGCAGAGCTGGTCCGATAGCCCTCGTGAGGCGCCTGGACGTTCTCCTTCGGGGGACAGCTCTTTCGCATCGGGTCACGACCGATACCTTGCTGATCTTTCATTTCCGGCGATAACCTACGAGGCCCCGGACTTGTTCGAACAGCGGCGGCAGTCGGTTTCGACTGCCGCATTTCCGGCACTTGCCGGAAGTGATGATCCGTCCGCTCCGGCACGCTACGGCGGTCGCGGCAGGATGGAGTATTCACTGACTTCCGGTCCTTCCGGATCGCGAAGTCAACCAGTGCAGTCTTCACTTCCGCATTTTGCGGTTCCGTTGACTACACTTCCGGTTTCGGCCGGAAACGCTTCTTCCTCTTCTGGTGGTTCCTTCCGGATACCAGATAGTGGATTACAGCGTGCGCCTTCCGGCTTTCAAGCGCCTAGGCTTGAGCAGGCATCACTCCACTCAGTCGGGGGAGTGACGTCAGCTCATCCAGCTCCGGTTTTTGCGGATGGTCGTCCTGCTTACCCTTTACCTTCACAGGGTTTTGGGCGGCAGGATGACGTTAGTGCTCAGGCTTTTCCGGTTTCCGGTTTGCCAGGGCATGCTTCTGCTTCCGGAACTGGTGACTTCGGTCATGGTTCCACGTGTGACTATTCTGATGCTCCATCAGTGGTCAGCGAGGAGTCGCGGGGCGTGTTTCCGTCGAAGCTCAAGTCTGTTCTTGACGTCGCGGCGGAAGTAACGTCTCGTTATTTTCCTGAAGGGGTGGTGGCTGCGGACTCTTCCGCATCATTCGTTCCTTCTGCCATGGCGGACTTCCGGCCGGCACAGGAGGATGTTTCTTCCTTCCGGTTCGCCGAGTCTCCGTCAGTGGCTTACCAACTTTCGCATTCACTGGTTCGTCCAGCACATGCGGGGAGTGGTATTCGGCCAGTGCCTGTTCCGTTACTGCTTCCTTTTGGTCCAGTTCCGGAATCAGCTCAGCAGTGGGTGGCTTCAGCTGCCCAAGCCTCTTTCTTCGTGCCTACGGCCAATAGGAAGCTTGGCATGCCCAATTAGAGCCAGAATTGGCTGGCGTCTTTTGCACTCCCTAGGGCTACCCTTCCGGTTTCCCGGGAATTGCTGCCTCTTCTGACTAAACCGATCAAGCGTGATTCGGTTTGGCCGGTTTCCGAGGCTTCCCTCCTCTCTGCTGAGGAGGTTGGACGTCGGCAGATCGAACTGTCCTCCATTGCGGAGACTCTCGTTCGGGCTCTGTCTCGGGCATTGACCGATTCGCTAGTTCCTTTCACTCTCAGTGAAGAACAGAATGCGGACGATGTCTCTGCGCTTTTGACCGCATTGGCCAAGGTCAATGAGGAACAATTGCGTCTTTCCTCCCTGCAGTACACCCAAGCGGTACTCTGCAGGAGGGATCTCTTCCTCTCGCAGTCCCAATTCACGGAGCTGGCTACTAGGGAGACCTTGAGAGTCTCCCCGGTCTCAGAGGAGTCTCTCTTCTGTCCGCTGGCACTGGATGCCAGACAGAAGGAGATTCAGTCAAACAAGGACAGTCAGTTCCTTGACTACACTCTGAAGGGGGTGAAACAGTCTCAGCCTTCTAAACAGAAGCAGGCTCAGACATCGTCTAACCCCAAGCCAGCTCAGAAGCGGCAGGCTTCGCCGGCCGCTCGTGGTGGGAAGAAGAGGACGGCATCGGGGAGGGGGCGTGGCGGCTCTGGAAGTAAGCCACACCCCCAATGAAGCGCTCCCGATCTCACCTCCCTCCCGCCCTCCACCTTGGTGATGGCGGGAGGCCCCTCCCGGGCACTTTCTCGTTGGATGTCGGTAGTAGACAGCCAATGGATTGTGGGAGTGGTGAGTTCGGGCTTCCGTCTACTCTGGCGGGAGGAAAAGGCGCCTCTTACCCGAGTGCCTCCGCGGTTCAAGCCCCCCTTCTCGCAGGAAGCACGTTCCGTCTTGCAGTCGGAAATTGCCTCCCTGGAGCAGAAGGGCGCGGTGGAGAGAGTTCGGGTCCACAGCTCCCTGGGATTTTACGGGCGTCTGGTCGCTGTTCCCAAAGCATCAGGAGGATGGCGTCCCGTGTTGGATTTATCTCTCCTCAATACTTTCTTGAGGGAGATAAAATTCAAGATGGAGACGCCAGCCTCTGTCCGAGACTCTCTCCGCCCAGGAGACTGGGTGACCTCGATCGATCTCACGGACGCATACTTTCACATTCTTATGCATCCGACCGACCGGAAATGGCTTCGTTTCCGGTGGGGAGATCAGATCTACCAGTTTCGCGCACTCCCTTTCGGGCTGTCTCTCGCACCGTGGATTTTCACCATGGTGGTGAGACAGGTCTGTGCACTGGTGAGGTCCCAGGGTATCCGTCTGCGGGCTTATCTGGACGACTGGCTCATCATGAACCAGTCCCAGAGCGGCTGTTCGCAGGATACCCTGACGGTTCTTCGAGAATCCAACTGGTTGGGGTTCTCGATCAACCGGGTAAAGTCGGAGCTGACCCCGTCACAGACATTCACTTATCTGGGGATGTCTTTCGACACGGTCGCTTGGACTGTCCAGCCTTCTCAGAGAAGGGTGGACAAGCTCCAAGCTCAGATTCGCTCCACTTTACCTCTCCTGATGGCTTCCATCCGCTCGCTCGCCTCCATCTTGGGGCAGATGGAGTCTATGGCTCTTCTGGTTTCACTGGGCCGGGTCCACAAATGTCCGCTTCAGTTCGCGCTGAAGCCGTTTGTGGACTCTCCTCTGGTGGACTGGGACGCCCTCATCCCTTTGCAGGGATGGTTCCAGTCTGCGACCCTTCCGTGGTTGCACACGGAGTGGGTCTGCAGAGGTGTTCCGATCGTCGTGCCCCTCCCCGACCTGGACCTCTTTACAGATGCGTCCAGGGAGGGTTGGGGGGCACATACAGATCTTCAGACTCCTCCCTTTCCGTTACTCAGCCGAGTAATCCGGAAAGCGGAGATGGAGGAGCCGGCCCTTCTTCTTCTGGTCGCTCCTCTGTGGCCGTCGCAGGTCTGGTTTCCAGATCTTCTTCGGCTTGCCCAAGGGCCCCCCATTCCTCTCGCACTCGTGCGAGAGTGCGAGGGGAACTAGTGCAGCCCCGAACAGGCATTCCACACGAGGAGCCCAGTCTTCTGAAGCTTCACGTGTGGAAGTTGTTCGGGACTCGCTGAAGCGCTCTGGGGCGTCGTCTTTGACTCTGGACTTGGTGGCTCGCTCGCATAGAGCGTCCACCTCTTCAGTTTATGCTTCCCACTGGAAGGCATGGACTGCCTGGTGTTCAGCTAGAGGGGTGAGTTCGGTGGCTCCGCGCTCTATTCAGGTCGCTAACCACCTCTCTTTCATGTCTTCACAGGGCGCCTCAGTCTCCTCGTTGAGGGTCCGGCGCTCCGCTATCTCGGCGACTCTTCAGCAGATTGGTCGTTCTGTTCGAGTCGGGGGCGTTATAGCTGCAGTCATTAAAGGGGCTGCTCTTAAGGAAGCTAAAGCTCGTTTGCCCGCTCCCAAGTGGGACTTGTTTTTAATCCTGGAATTCCTTCGTTCTGCGGATTTTGAGCCTTTAAGCGAGGCCAGTCTGTTCAATGTCACTCGCAAAGCGCTGTTTCTCCTTTTGTTGGCTACGGCCCGACGGGGTAGCGAGATCCACGCCCTGTCGGGTCAGCCTGGAGATATCTCCTTTGAGCCGGACGGTTCCGCATCTTTGCGTTTCCGGCCTGATTTCCTGGCCAAGAATCAGTCTCCGGGGCAGGCCTCTCCGCTGGTTAGAGTTAAGGCTCTGACCAGCGCGTTGGCCCCGGGTGACCCCGATTCGGTCAATTGCCCTGTGAGGGCACTTCGTCTGTACTTAGCCCGGACTCAGCCGATTCGGTCTAGTTCTCAGAAGTTGTTGTTTATCTCTCTCCTTACTAGGCGCGAGAAAGATTTGTCGAAGGTAACGTTGGCCCGGTGGGTGTCCTCGCTCATCAAGCAGGCTTATGAGTGGAGGCGCACAAAGAGGGGGGGGGGTTATGCCCTCCTTGCCACTTGACTCGGCCCGAGCCCATGAGACGAGGGCGTGGGCATCCTCTCTGGCAGTTCTGCGCTCCAGACGTCTAGAGGAGGTGCTGACAACTGCGTATTGGCGTTCCGAAGATGTTTTCATAAACTTTTATCTTCGGGACGTCACAGCTCTTCGACAGGATGGCTCCAGAGGCCTTCCAGCGCTCATAGCAGCAGGCCAGTTCCTGTCCAGAACTTGATGGTGAGTTTTGATTCATTTCTAGCCCACCGCCTTGTTGATGTTATCTGCTAATGTGATTCGGAGTAAGAATATGATATTAAATGGAAAATTTCCTAAATAAATTATCATTTAATTAATATACTTACCCGAATCACATACTGTATTCCCTCCCACCTGCCCCGCTTATGGTTTTAAGATTTTTTAAAGCCGTATGATAATAGGCACGTGTTCCTAGAGGAAGTGACGTGGCATACACCCGTATGGGAGGTAACTCCCGGTGTACTGGCCCATTACCAAAGCTACTTTCACTTTCGTTTTGGTGATGGGGTTGCTTCCCTTTAAATTCTTTAGCCGGGTAAGCGTTTTTCAGTGATAAGCATCTCAGGTGACTCAATGCTAATGTGATTCGGGTAAGTATATTAATTAAATGATAATTTATTTAGGAAATTTTCCAATCTCCCTCAATCTCCGTGCATACGTAGAAGAAATTTTAACGTTTCTTTCCAACCAGCCATCCCAGGTCTCATTATGAATGCCTTGTTCTGCTTCATAAAACTTAAATGCGATTTCTAGAACCATTCCATATTGCAAATTGAAGCCCATTGAAGTTGCCTCCTGTCTTTGTATGTGTCTATATCCCTCAACTAACTTTTCAATGGCACTTGCTGATGATGTGATATCTTCCGGATTAAAAAAGAACACTTCCTTCCTAACTTTCATGCTTACATCAACAATTTTTGACTTTAAATATTCGTGGAGTTCATTGAACGTCATTGTTGTTTTGGTTTTCTTTGGTTTTCCTCCATACAAATCTGAAAGTTTCCGTTTTGGGCGTGAAGGAAATTTAGGTAGTTTTCCACTCTGAGATGGCCCTTCATTTTTCATTTGCGATAATACTTCAACAAAATTGTTGAGGTAACTGAGGTGCTCTTCAATAGTTAAAAACTGCTCAGAATTCCATTCACTCAATGATTCCGGTATATCCATAGTTGGTGAATGTAAAATTAAAGTTGATGACTGTGTTGAAAAATCTAATAGATTTTGATGAGCAACTTGTGATTCAAGAATTTCTCTCTCTAATTCTTCAGAAATGCTATCTTGAGACATAAATATTTAGCAAATATAGTGACAGTAAAAACACTTCTCTCACAGAAAACACAACCGCACGGCAGGCGAGTCCGGAATGAAATGACAAAATCACCAGGCTATGTTACAATCAATACCAAGTGTTGGGCGGACGTGACGTAACTGTTGCTATCACATGATTTAATCTTGTCTTGCCATTGGAGGAATATAGAAGACAGGCTTGCTGTTTGTTTTTACCAGATCAATACGGTAGTTATGGCAGATTGGATCAATACGCACGCTGGCTGCAACTAGTTAATATTTCAATGGAAACTAAATTTAGCGTTGCACAGAGAGAAAGGGAGAATGTACGTTCTGGGTTACTGATTCCGACAGACCCGGCATTGGTTCAAAACAACCTTACTTTACTGTATTTTTTTTGTATGGATTTATGCAGTATTTTTCTGATTTTGTCGCATGTTTCATTTTAGTAAAAGTTTAGTCCAGAAGCCTATTTTGCGTTAATATTTAGGGTCTGTCGGAATCGGTGAGCCAGAACGTACATTCTCCCTTTCTCTGAAGGCCATTTCATGCTGATTTATTATTATGTGTGAAAGGCCATTTCATGCTGATTTATTATTATGTGTGAAAGGCCATTTCGTACTGATTTATGATTATGTGTGACACTTGAAGGCCATTTCATGCTGATTTATTATTATGTGTGAAAGGCCATTTCATGCTGATTTATTATTATGTGTGAAAGGCCATTTCATGCTGATTTATTATGTGAATGGCCATTTCATGCTGATTTATTATTATGTGTGAAAGGCCATTTCATGCTGATTTATTATTATGTGTGAATGGCCATTTCATGCTGATAAATTTATTATTATGTGTGAATGGCCATTTCATGCTGATAATCCGTGATTTATTACCAATTCAGTGCCCCATATATGGCTTTTTGACCAAAAAGGACGGATTCTAGGTGACCCTCTAAATGTTATAACGTTCAGGCAGGGACCCTTTTTGTTTTGGCCAAAAAGAAAAATATGTCTGTTTCCGGTAACCCGACCAACCCTATTATTAAGCGCCGACCCTAAAGTTTTTTTCCGCTTTTCGCACCCCCCCCAAAAAGTATACTTTATTTGGTTTCAATATATATATATATCTAGGTCAAAAATATGTGCTAAATAATTGTAAGTAAACTAAGGAAGCGTGTAAAAGAAAAGAAAAAACCCAGTCAAAAGACGTTAACAAAACGTAAGAAAAAGGTAAAAAAAAAACAAAAAAAACGACCGACCCTAGTTTTTTCGGCGATGTTACCGGAAACAGACAATACTTTTCTTTTTGGCCTTATCACGCTAAAAATTAACAAGACAAAGTAAAAATATAATTCAACAATATCAGCGTGATTTATTCTGAAGAATGACACTTCAAATGCTGTCAGGTAATACTCTCTTTTAGTCTTTATCTAAAAAATACCGAAAAGCAAGTTTTGTCGGTGGGTGCGTAACGGAACAGCAAGGCATCGCCCATCGTCTGAGTGTGCAATGCCGACCGCTCACTTGAAATCTAAATGATCAAAGTTCGGAAAAATCAAGTGAAATTGCGCCACTCGCTTTACATCAAATGTATCTAAATACGTCATTTCCCATCCATCTGGAGTCGGTTCTAAATCTGTCGCTCTCTGTTCAACGAGAAAAAGCGAAGCAACCGAAACGCATGTTCAACATGGTTTATCTTGTGAGATTGTTGTGTGTCAAAGGCATTTGACCTGTGAATATTCATCACGTCAGGGGTGTTACTCTGATTGGCTGACTCGGGTCATGAGAATTCTTTGACTGACAGGCATAATAAGGTAGAAGCGCTCAAGTTCCCATTGCGGCTGTTCTGTCTAATTCGCGGGGTTGCTTTGAAATTTCTTTTGGTCGCATTAAACAGTAATAAAACTGTTATTTCTAATATGCTGACTGTTAGCAAATGATAACAGACATGTCTCACAAACGATATCAGCATGAGCCTTTTTCAGCATTCGCCTAAAAGGCTCATGCTTGATATCTTTTTTCTCGACATGTCTTGTTATCATTTGCTAACACTACAGTCAGCATATTAGAAATAACTCATATTATGATTATGTGTGAATGGCCAAGCCATGCTGATTATAGGCGAATGGCCATGCTATGTTGAAATATATTATGAGCAACTGGCCATGCCAAGTTGATCACCGAAGCAATTAAATGTATTTTACTGTTACTATAACAGTTGATATTGGGTGTTATTTCAAGGCTTGAAATGAGATTTTTTTGAAAGCTTTGATACAAGCAGCACTGAGTTCATTCAGTGCGAATCAATAGGAAGCTTGTCTATATTGAGTTGAAATTGAACCCATTTTTCCTGTAGTGACGCATAAGCAGATAAGGGGAAACCCCATGCATTGAATTGGATTTTCCATTTTTAAAGTGTCACTGTCAGGTTTTACCCTGTAAGTCTAAGGTATCACTACAGTGTTTTCCTCAGTCTCACATTTTATGTTAAGTTTGCAATTTTGCTAGAACGAAGTACAAACACAATTAAAAAAAAAAATTGTAATCCAGTACAGTAGTACTCACCTTGTTAGACCTCCAACGAAATCTTAGGAAAGCAGGTCTTAAAGCAGAGGATCATTCTTGAAATGGAGGTAAATCTGTCTAGATGGTATGAACAGGTAAACTGAGAAAGCAGGGTACTCAAATTAAAAGGCCATTTAAAACAAAAATTGTCCATCAGTGTTTTTGTGAAAAAATCAGCTTTGTCTTGTTACAACTTAAGGCGATGACAGACGGGCAACACAAAACAATGTTTTCGACAAAAACTCCATCTCAAAACGTTGGGAAAACACATGCTTAAAGCGGGGATGTCACACGCGAAACACGCAGACTAGCAGTAGCACGCTGCATGTTTTTACAGAAATAACAGTCAGTGTCAGCTTGACCCGTCCAGCTACCGCGCTGTGTTCGGGTTTGTAAACAATACGGCTGGCAGCGCCCACTGATATTATTGCCTCTTGTTAAACGTGACAGGCTCCATAGACTCTAGTAAGGATTCAGGGGTCCGGTACTACCCTGAATCGGTACCACATCTGGGTCAGCCATTTCTTTTTCTCTCTTCGTGGTGCCAGAAACCGAGTCACGTGAGTTGATCGTCCGCGTTCATTGGCTGACAACCAAAACATGTTTTCAGATTTAAAAGCATGCTCTTGGTCTTAAATCCAAAACACAATGCGAAAACACGAAACATTGTTTTCCGAAACGCGTTTTGGGGGATGTCACTCGGGAGACACGCAGTTTTGTGTTTGTTTTGAAAGAAAACACTGTTTTGTGTTGTGCGTCTGTCATGGCCTTTACATACACTGGAAAGGCACCTTTGTTTGTTTTTATTATAACATTAATATGGTGCATCAAAAGTATTTAGTTTCTGAAATAAATGTGTCAAAGTTTGCAACACCCCACATCACGAGCCCATGCACCACCCGCACATCCGCACAGATTCAATAGACCAAAAAGAGGGGGGGGGGGGGGGGGGGGGGAGGAGGAGTTTAACATCAGTTAAAGCAGCATGCGTGTTGCTTTATGAGCACATTACCAGGAGAATGTGTTCCTTAGATTTAGATCTATCTGAAAAGGTTGATAATTTTGATAAATTGTATAATTTGAGGCAATGTAATTGTATAATTTGAGGCAATGTGGTATACATGTCAGCTTCGACAAGCACAGAACTCCTTTTACTTCATTTATGCCTTTAAATAGACCACCAACACTTTCAATGGGATGCCCAAATATGCTCACTTGAAATTTGTGGCAGATGCACTTTATTTTATAATTTAAAAGTGTTAGACTGTTAGTGTTATGTGATTTCTTCTGTTTGATTTTGATGCGAAATCTGTCGCTATTTCTTGGGCAAGAAAAACCAAACAGTTGAAATTACATGCACGTTCAGCATGGTTCATTGTGTGAAGATGTTGTGTGAGGAAATGTAAGCGATTATCTTAGTATTATATACTACTAGTGTGACTGTGACTGTGAGGTGTGTGATTGTTTGCACTTGCAGAGCTAAAAATATAGGTAACTTGATTGATTTGTCTTACTAGGGGGGCCGGGGTAGCTCAGGTGGTAGGCCACTGGACTATAAGGGTTGCGGATTCGAATCCAGGCTGGGGTGGACATGGGTCAACTTTATGTGCAGACCCAGAGACGGTATCCATGTCCCACCCCCGTGTCACAGTGGCACGTAATAGACCTCAGTCATTCTGCCATGAGATGGCTGATACCACCTAAACACGCATACACTTGTGTATCTCATCTCATCTAAAGTCGGGGTAAAACCTGGGAACATGCCCCTAATGGCTTTGTGGTGAGGGCGTAAAACATGAATTTCTTTGTATTTGTCTTACTCTTAATATATTTGACATGCATGTTTGTACCAGTTGGGGCGGTCAGCGGTGTACAGGCACTACGTGGACAAGTGCCTGAAGAAGATGGGGATGCACAAGCTAGTGCTGCGGCTGCGTGACATCTTCAACTGCTCCCTGCAGCGTGCAAAGGAGGCCCTGGAGAGCCCCAGGCATCATGCCCCTGCACCCGATCTCAAAAGGGTATGCAGTTGGATGGGTGGATGGATAGGTTGTATTGGTTGATTGATGGAGTGAAAACTTTGATTGTTACAAAAAAGATTTAAAAAATACTGTTCTTGCGTGTTTAACGATGTTGATGCGAATAACACAATACAGCGTTTCTACCAGTAGGGTCTTCCTCGGGCAAACACACGAGTACAATATTTTTGGTCTTTTTGTTTCTCGCTCTCATGCGCAGTCACCATTGTTCTGTGATTGTGACATCGAACTCCTTTTGACACAATCTTTAATTTGATTGATTGGTCGATTGTTTTGTTGATTGACTGCTTCATCGATCGATTAGTTTGTCCATTTTGTTTATCTGATTGATCAAGTTATGTTCATTCCTTTGATGAACACAAACGTTTGCTGCCTGGCAGTACTCTGGCAAGGGTAACGAATTGGCTGGTTGATTGATGAATTGATTATAGTTGGTCCATTTCTTTGAACACAAACTCTTACTGCTTGGCAATCAGATCTGCAAAGGGTAACCGAAGGATAACCAATTTAATTGATGGATTGGTTATATTGTTTTGTAGGAAACTTTATTGAATCCTTTTGTAATATGTTTTGTGAGGAGCCTGACTATTTGGAATTTCTGTCAAATTTATGCATGTTCTGAATGAAAAGTACACAAACACGATCCATTGCATGTGCATTGCCTGCTATTTGAACAAGTTGTGTATTAGACTAAAAACTTCTGAGCTTTGTCAGCATAACTGTACTGCTGTTTGCAGGTTTACATGTAAGGTATTTGAGACAATGAATGCCAGACTTGTAGGAAATGTTCCATTTCTCAGGTGATATCTTTGTTAACTCTACTTCTTGCAGTATCCTTCAGATGAAGCAGGCCTTCATGAAAACGAAATGGCGTCCTCCCCTACTATGAATCAGGCAAGAATGTACTTCGGGCGCAGCACCAGTCTAGCGGAACACGGGGAGTGGTGTCAAGAATTCCGTCGCATGGGACTTCCCTCGTTCCGACCCACCTACCTCTTTCTGGTTCGAATCCCGTTAGACGTTGTCCACGAGTGTCTGCGTCTAAGGTTGGAACAGCGACCCCAGGGAGATCCATCATTCCTGAGTATACGACAGGTTTGTGTGCCGTTTTTAATTTGATTAGCATCTAAATTTAGTTAAAAAATATTGTTATTTGAGTGATCTTGTTAGCCATTTTGGAAAAACTATTCATTGTTACGTTTGAAGTGTGGCTCTCTCAAAAAATGCTCAATCTGCTACAGGAAGCAGTGACAGATCTAATCAAAACACATATTTAGTTAATGTAAATGTGAAGAGATTTTGTTTCCTGTATTTCAGATTTAAAAAATAAAGTTACTGGTTAATTCAATCCCTAACTCTGCGTGCCTGTGGATAAGATCATCCCTCTTCCTTGTGTTTTCAGTTGATTCGCGAGTGCGAAGAAGTACTTGATGCTGCCACCATCGCGAAGCAGTACTGCTAGTACTACTAGGTCTCTACACTGACAGCTACCATTGCTGTGTAATGAAAGATGCAGTCAACCTTTCATTTGTGTTTTCAGTTGATCCGAGAGTGCAAAGAAGTACTCGATGCTGCCACCACCGTGAAGCAGTACTAATAATACTACTAGGTCTCTACATTGACAGCTAGCATTGCTGTGTAATGAAAGATGCAATCAACCTTTCATTTGTGTTTTCAGTTGATCCGAGAGTGCAAGGAGGTGTTGTATGCTGCCACCGTAGTGAAGCAGTACTATCAGTTCATGGTGGATCCAGTCATGTGGGACGAGCAGGAGGCCGAGGAAAAGTTTGCCTCCGACCTCGAGCGCTTTGATGAGGATCTCAAGAGCATGCTAGAGGTATGTATCCTTTGTTTGTCTGTTTGTTGTCCGTGATTACCAGCCGTTTGTTGCCCATGGTTACCCGTCGGAAGATCTTTCTCTCTCTGTTGCTCTCTGACAAAAAATGTTGTAATGTTGTGGTGATGGAAGTGTTAATTTTTTTTTTTTTCTGTGGATGTTGGCTTGAAATATTATTGATTCTGTTTGTGAAATCTGCACTTTGGTATGAACTCTTGTTTTCTTCCTTTTTACATTTAGTCAAGTTATGACTAAATGTTTTAACATCGAGGGGGGAATCGAGACGAGGGTCGTGGTGTATGTGTGTGTGTGTGTGTGTGCGCGTGCGTGCGTGTAGAGCGATTCAGACCAAACTACTGGACCGATCTTTATGAAATTTGACATGAGAGTTCCTGGGTATGATATCCCCATACGTTTTTTTCATTTTTTTGATAAATGTCTTTGATGGCGTCATATCCGGCTTTTCGTGAAAGTTGAGGCGGCACTGTCACGCCCCCATTTTTTAACCAAATTGGTTGAAATTTTGGTCAAGTAATGTTCGACGAAGCCCGGACTTCGGTATTGCATTTCAGCTTGGTGGCTTAAAATTTAATTAATGACTTTGGTCATTAAAAATCTGAAAATTGTTAAAAAAAAATTTTTTTTTATAAAACTATCCAAATTTACATTCATCTTATTCTCCATCATTTGCTGATTCCAAAAACATATACATATGTTATATTTGGATTAAAAACAAGCTCAGAAAATTAAATATATAAAAATTATTATCAAAATATTTTTTTCGAAATCAATTTAAAAACACTTTCATCTTATTCCTTGTCGGTTCCTGATTCCAAAAACATATAGATATGATATGTTTGGATTCAAAACACGCTCAGAAAGTTAAAACGAAGAGAGGTACAGAAAAGCGTGCTATCCTTCTCAGCGCAACTACTACCCCGCTCTTCTTGTCAATTTCACTGCCTTCGCCATGAGCGGTGGACTGACGATGCTACGGTCTTGCTGAAACATTGCATTGCGTTCAGTTTCATTCTGTGAGTTCGACAGCTACTTGACTAAATGTTGTATTTTCGCCTTACGCGACTTGTTTTCTGTTTCTTCTGTTCTGTCTCTCTGTCTTTTTTGATGTTTGCAAGCAGAAGCGATGGCCTATGGCAGTGACGGATTGAAAGTGCTCCTGCTTTGGAAAAGTAAAGTTTTTACTGTAATGGTTACATGGTTGCAAAAGAAAGGCATTTGATTATCCCCCATCATATTTTCAGAGGGAGTACATGTTTGATGCAATACCTCAGTAAGATGTGCGTTCGGACCCGTTGAAGATGTGCATTTTTGATGCAAGATTTCTTTTGGTATGTGCAGGTATACTTCTCCTTCCTACAGTCGTGGATCTACATGCTGCAGAGTTTGCCGGAAGGTTCCCAGGACTTGAAATCTGCGCTGGAAGACGAGTGGGAGTTCACTCGCAGCATCTGTATCTACATCATCGGTGGAGAAGCAGAGGCTGGCAAACGCTTCAGGTGAGATTGCATGTGTAATCAAGTGTACGAAACACTTGAATTACCTTTGTCCTTGTATTGGTGTGTACAGATTTTTTTATATTTTGGTTTTAACTTTGTTTATCTCATCCACAGTAACTTTGTTGTTTAGATTACCTTTGGAGGCAAAGCCAGTCAAACAGAAGTGAGTTTGGGTTATCTTAATAGCCCTAATGAAAATAAAACAATAAAAGTCAGCTTTGCTGAACACAAATAATCTCTGTTGTTCAGGATTGGTAGGTGTGTTTTTGATTTTTTTTGTTTGTTAAATCACTGATAATGGGATTTTTGTTTTATAGGGTACTATGCAGAGTGTATCTGAAAGAGTCAATGAAAGAAAAGAGTGTTTTATGTTACAACCGTAGAAGTTATGAACTGAGAAGACTGAGCAAGATTGTAGGAGCTGCAACAAAATGTATAAAAAGGGGAAGGACAAAAGATTACAGGCATAAGTATAAATGATCTGATTATAGTCACTAGACTCGGTTGACATAGCGCTCAACTGAAATATTTTTTGTCACACAGTTCCATGGCATCCAGTCTGCTGAGCTTCACTGCTGATTTCCTGGACAACGGAATTGACGAGAACACGCGCAGCCTTTACGACGTGTCGGGGGTGGAGAGTGAAGAGGGGGAGGAACCAGAAAATAACGATAACAACAACAACGACAGCACACCCAGCATTGAGTGTGATGACAACCGCTCTCGCCCTCGCATCAGCGCTGAAGTCAAGTGAGATTTGGTTTTGATGGTTACTACGTTCTGGTTTTTTTTTTACTTGCTCTGTATTTTGTCTGAATTTTCCTGTCTGTGTAAAGGTTTTGGATGAAAATTCTCTGTGCAAAAGGTTTGCTTAATATTCTTCTTCTTCTTGGTTCATGGGCTGGAATTCCCATGTTCACTCATGTTACTGCACGAGTGGGTTTTTATACATGTGTATGACCGTTTTTACCTTGCAATTCAGGCAGCCATACGTCGCTAGTTGCTTGATATAAAACATGGGTACAGCAGTTTGTGTCCTGAAAACATGGTTTTAAAGTTATTTTACAGAGGATTATTTGTGTGTGTCAAGATGTTAGTGTTATGGTGCGTTGCTGTTTTGTCACAGGCAATCTGTACAAGTGGCACTACGAGGCTTCAAGAATCTTTTCCATGAGGCGAGGGAGAGGGCGTCAAAGGCCTTAGGCTTTGCCAAGAAACTCAGGAAGGTGGGTCCACACAGGTCTTACAAGGGAGAGAATAAAAATCGATGTTGTTGGCTGCGTGGTGTGGCCATAGGCATTGTATGTAAATGGCATCAGACATGAGATTTCCAACATTTCAAGCTCTAGAGATTTCTCTTTGCTGCGCTGGCCGCAAAACCCTTCCACTCGGAGGTGTTCACATAGGGTGAAACCTTATTTCCTTCTTTTTGATGATGTCTATTCTCGTTTCTGAAGTGATTTTCTTCTGCGTGTCCGCTGTGATGAACCATGAAACATCAAAAACGAATTAAAGGGAAACTTTGTATGCTTCAGGATCTTGAAATAGCAGCCGACTTCAACGTGGTAGTGACAATGAGAGAGCTGTTCGACAAACTGAAGGCCACAGACCACGTCCGGGTAAGTATATGGAATAACAAATGCCAGATGTGTGCCTGAAATGATCCATAAAATGATGTTGTTTGTTTGGAGTTTCAAACGTCACAAGCTTTGAAAATATTAGCATTACCTTCAGATTGCATGGTGATTTTTTTTCAGAGAAAACTGGTCTTTTAAGTCTTAAAATTGTTCTCTCTGTTTTGAAAGTTATGGTGTTGATAAACTTCAATTGTAGTCAGACTGATATTACGTTTACCAAGTGTTTCCAGCAAAAATTTTTTAGTGTACTGTTGTCTTCAACGATGAGCAAAATGACAGCAGGAGACTTTACTTGCTTCTGGAGTAGTTTCACTGTCAATGGTTATGATAGCTTTGTGTATGTGTTTATGTGTGTATGTATATATATATATGTGTGTGTGTGTGTATATATGTGTATGTTTGTGTTCATTCATGTAGGCATATGTTCATGGTTCATGTGTGTGTGTGTGTGTGTGTGTTTGTGTGAACATGCGAGTTCATCAGTGTATGCAAACTGTAATGCAATTTGAATTTTTCGAATTTTTATTTCATCGTATTATTATGGTTTTTATATTTAGTCAAGTTTTGACTAAATATTTTAACATCGAGGGGGAATCGAAACGAGGGTCGTGGTGTATGTGCGTCTGTCTGTCTGTCTGTGTGTGTGTGTGTGTGTAGAGCGATTCAGACTAAACTACTGGACCGATCTTTATGAAATTTGACATGAGAGTTCCTGGGTATGAAATCCCCGAACGTTTTTTTCATTTTTTTGATAAATGTCTTCGATGACGTCATATCCGGCTTTTCGTGAAAGTTGAGGCGGCACTGTCACGCCCTCATTTTTCAACCAAATTGGTTGAAATTTTGGTCAAGTAATCTTCGACGAAGCCCGGGGTTCGGTATTGCATTTCAGCTTGGTGGCTTAAAAATTAATTAATGACTTTGGTCATTAAAAATCTGAAAATTGTAAAAAAAAATAAAAATTTATAAAACGATCCAAATTTACGTTTATCTTATTCTCCATCATTTGCTGATTCCAAAAACATATAAATATGTTATATTCGGATTAAAAACAAGCTCTGAAAATTAAATATATAAAAATTATTATCAAATTTTTTTCTCGAAATCAATTCAAAAACACTTTCATCTTATTCCTTGTCGGTTCCTGATTCCAAAAATATATAGATATGATATGTTTGGATTAAAAGCACGCTCAGAAAGTTAAAACGAAGAGAGGTACAGAAAAGCGTGCTATCCTTCTTAGCGCAACGAATACCCCGCTCTTCTTGTCAATTCCACGGGCACTGCCTTTGCCACGGGCGGTGGAGTGACGATGCTACGAGTATACGGTCTTGCTGCGTTGCGTTGCGTTCAGTTTCATTCTGTGAGTTCGACAGCTACTTGACTAAATATTGTATTTTCGCCTTACGCGACTTGTTTTTAAACCTGTTCTTGCTTCAGGTGCGAGCCCCCCTGAGTGCAGGCTACATGATGTTCGTACCCCAGCGCATCGTTGGCAACACACGCCTCATTCTTCAGCTTCTCAACGTCACCAGTGGTCGAGACGATGGTTTATGCCCCGTTGACATCCCCAACATTCGCGAGGAGGGTTACCTGCTCTTGATTTGCTGTGAGGCAGGAGCGGATCACGAACCAGTGTGTCCCCGATGGGACGGCCAGGACGTAAATGTGGAGCCTACTGCTGAAACCACTATCGCTCTGTCACACATCCAGGTAGAGTTTGTTTGAGAGTAGAATTTTGCGAATTGAGCCATTTAGTGTGGATGGTCACTGTAGAATTAGTTGGGTTTTCAGAATTGGGCCGTTTAATGTGAATAGTTACTATTAGAATGTGTTAGGAGTTCAAACTTGGGCCATGTAATGTGGATGGTCTTTGTAGAATTATTAGTTGGGAGTTGCGAATTGGGCCATTTAGTATGGATGGTCACTGTAGAATTAGTTGGGTTTTCAGAATTTGGCCATTCAATGTGAGTGGTCACCGTAGAGCACAGGCACTCGTCACGAGGTGGGCGGGGCCTATGGCTGTCACTTGTGATGGACGGGGGGTCTTTTCTTATGGTTTATACTAGGTATTATAATAAGTTATCGACCTCGTCGGCAAACTTCGCATTCCTGCCATACACAGCTTAACAAAGCAAAACAACGGCTATGATAAAATCAAGCAGACATTAAACTAGCGGACAGTGACAGATGTATACCAATGAGACGTTGCTACTGCTGTCATTTTGCAAAACGGCACGGATTTTGACACACAAAATCCTACGTTTGTCTAGACTGAACGGAAGTTACAAATGACTTACTTCCCCTTATAATCAAACCGAGACAACAATCTGTGTCTTCATTGGCTGAAAGAAAATATTGCGCAAAATCTGTCGCGTAGATCTATTCTAGATTTGAGAAAACATAAGAAGGTTGAATGAAATAGTAAGATTGCTTTTTTGCACGAGACTGGTATTTTTATGGAGCTTGTCTGAATGTCTGTCCAAAATTGCGCACCATAAGAAAGAGGGAGGGAGATAAGCTTAGAGAGGAAAGGGAGAATTTTTGTTTCCCATCCACATCAGTTATGGGTTCGTTGTTGATGTAGAACGATAGCAAAGGAGTCTGATCAGATCATGCACACAGCATGAAACACTCGCAAAGAGGGAGATATAATTTTACTCATCAGGGTTCTTGCATGCTTACAGTGTGATCTTCCTTGCTATTTTTCATCAATAAGCAGAATGCCACAGCAAAATATATTTAACCCAATTGTACTAAGTGGTTTAAGCTAGTTTATCCATCTGCATGTTGATAGTGAAGTTAAGATTTATCTTTTCAATAAGTGGACTCTGCAGTCTGGTTCAGGCTATCCAAATAATCTAATTTCGAGGCTTAGGTTCCCAGTTAGCTAGCACACAAAGAGCACCAAAAGCAGTGACATCTGTGTACAGTGGGCCTACAGAGTAGGGAAACCGAGCTTGACCCATCTGTGCAATTATAAGTTGATCAAAATGCTAATCGAGTCGATTGAAAATTAAGAAGATAATACCTTCTTGCTGCTATGTTATGCGCAAATTTGTTCAACAAAGTAAATAATTATTTACAGGCTCTAATGTTCATCACAAGACATATTCTTTTTTTTCAGAAGCCATATAATCAGGATCATTCCACATCTCATACCTGCATGTGTATACTTCCAAACCCTTGAAGAAGTCAAACATGAGTAATTATATCATAATCCTTCATATATATATATTTCAAAGTTAAAAAAACAAAGGATTACTGTACTCACCATACAAAGACGACACATTATTGATTGATTGTTCATCTTACCACAGTCACTTCGTTGTTTAGATTTATATATTTCAAAATAAATCTTTCAGAAAACACCTCCATATGTTTTTAATTTATACCAATGCATGGGTGCAGGTGCACCCCCCCCCCCCCCCCCCCCTCCAGCAAAAAAATATAAAAAATTGGAAAGCTGATTCTATGACCATTTCTAAGTTCAAATGGCACCAGATGGCACCATTTTGCTTCTTAGGGCCAAAAATTTTTCCGGGGGGGCATGCCCCCGGACCCCCCTAGCAAATTCGGGCGCTTCGCGTCCATCACATTCACTTTCACTTCAAAATGCACCCCCCCTTACAAAGCAACTGATCCGCCCCTGGGTCACACTGGCCGAATCGACTAGGCTATATAGTTTCTCTGGTGAATCCATGGTTTCCAACTCCATCACAAGGATAAAACAATCTAAGTGAGGAGTGCCTGTGCTATAGAGTGTGTTGGAGTTCAAGCTTGGGTCATTTGAACTTCGGATAAGGCGCTATATAAATAAAGAGAATAATAAAAGAGAATAATTTGATGTTGATGGTCACTGTAGATACTTTTGGAGTACATTCCTTCCAATTTGAAAGATGAAGGCAGTGATCACAGGTCTGTCAAGGCTTTCACTTGGAATAAGATTAAGAGCATCCTTTCACTTGGAATAAGATTAAGAGCATCCTTTCACTTAGAATAAGATTAAGAGCATCCTTTCACATGGATTAAGAGCATCCTTTCACTTGGAATAAGATTAACACTATTGTGACTAGCACTGCCACGGCGTTAACGTCCTGCCTGCCCAAGCTTGCCACCAAGAAACTTCCCAAAAATCAGTAACTGTAAAGAAATCTGTCTAGCAAGCTTGAATTAAGTCCAATCACCACCAAATTTTGTGTACTAATTCAAAAATGGATGCCCAGTTCAGCCGTGCTATTTATAAGTTTGTCACGCGATTTGTTTTAGCAAAGGGGGGTGAAAGGGGGATAATTTGTGTTTTTTTGTGTGTGTTTTATTTTCCACTGCTTTTTTTAAAAGTTATTTTTTAACAGAAAGTATTATAAATAATGTTATAACCAAACAAGGTGTAAAACCTATGAATTAGCTGAAATATTGTTAACATTGTACACAGAAATAAGGAGACAGTACAAAGAAAAAAACAAGCAAATCACGCATTCACTCACAGCATCCTGACTCAAATGAAACAAAACTGTGACACTCACCAAATGATGTCTAGGTAATCCATATTGAATATAAGTCACATTTTCACAACAAAGTACCAACTGTACACCTATGAACATTTCCAAAAGGATTAGAAGGCTCCAGCCATCCATTGTTATCAGTGCTGCCACGCCCCCATAGCTCCTGCACGATTCCGAGATACATGTTCGTCTAGCAGTATCACCCCCTACCACGTGTAGTTTGCCGACTCGTACTAGCAACAACAGGACTGTTTCTTCCTCAATATCACTGCTATTATCGCTTTCTTGAGGCGAAAACGACACGATGTATCATGATCTACAGGATCCTCAAGATCCAACATCCGGAGAATCTCCTCCCGTGACAAGGCTCGCCTTCGATTCATTTTTTTTGTTCGAAAACACCACGCAAATCTGCACTAATTTGATCAAGCCGGAAGAGAAAACCACGTGTAACAAGGGAAACAACTCAATTTATTGCAATCTTCAAAAACCGGGAAGCAATCACGAGTCTTGTACCTTGTATGACTGATACTGAAAAATGCGCGTCCCGTCCATGGGCGTGTCAGCGCGGTTACTGATTTATCAGCGTCCCGTCGCGAAAGTGTTAAGAGCATCCTTTCACTTGGAATAAGATTAAGAGCATCCTTTCACATGGAATAAGATTAAGAGCATCCTTTCACATGGAATAAGATCAGGAGCATCCTTTCACTTGGAATAAGATTAAGAGCATCCTTTCACTTGGAATAAGATTAAGAGCATCCTTTCACTTGGAATAAGATTAAGAGCATCCTTTCACATGGAATAAGATCAAGAGCATCCTTTCACTTGGAATAAGATCAAGAGCATCCTTTCACTTGGAATAAGATTAAGAGCATCCTTTCACTTGGAATAAGATTAAGAGCATCCTTTCACTTGGAATAAGATTAAGAGCATCCTTTCACTTGGAATAAGATTAAGAGCATCCTTTCACATGGAATAAGATTAAGAGCATCCTTTCACATGGAATAAGATTAAGAGCATCCTTTCACATGGACACATACCAACAATGAACAGCCCGACTGCTTTCTGTGCACAGTGACAATTCTTTGGGGAATTATTTGCGTGACACCTGTGCAATCTGCAACATTAATTCAGCAAAAATTGCCAGCTCAAGACAGAAAGCAGTCAGGCTGCAGATTTGTGTGTGATTGTCTCCAAGTGGAGGGATGCTCCTTTCACATGCAAAAGCTTAAGACAGATCTGAGGTGGTGTACACGATTGCTTGAATAGGGAAAAGATACCTTTAAAAGACTCAGAAATGCTCTAATCATGGTGTTTGAGAATACAAACAGGGACGCTGTGTTTCAGTTGGAAGGCTTGCTGTACGTGGTGATCCATTCATCTTCCCTGGGCAGCCGGCGCAAAGAGTTTCAGAGGATCATGGGAAATACGGTTGCACTGGTGTACGAACAGACTCCGTGCCACCAGGCCATCGCAGAATCACTGTCAGAAGTCAAGGTTCGTAAAGATTTACAGTGACTGTTGAATTAAAAGGAAAGAAGAAGAAAGATAAAGGAACTGTATCTGCCGTGAAATGAACAGTAGATTTTCCCGTCATTTTACAGCCTGGGCGATCTAAAGGGAAATCTATTGTTTCAGAGTTCTCTCTTAGTCTAATGGGATCAGTCTAGTCCTGAATCTATTGTCTCAAAAATGATTATCTTTGGAAAAAGTATTTGTACAAATAGTTTGTTCAGTCATGCAGATTTTTGTAAGGAATTCAGGCTGCTATTCCAAAAAATGTTTCTCCTATGAAAACACTTAACAATGTTGAAAACTAAATTTCATGGCTGTAGCACAGAGCATCTTTAAGTACCTTTGATCTGAAGAAGCATGTAGGTCCATGTTATATTGTTTCTCCCTCTTGTCTCTTTTTCCCTTTTTCCTCTCCCTACCCCCACTCCCCTTTCCCATGTTCTCTCTGTTTGATATTTCATGCTTTTAATCAAACACTTGCAATTGCATAACATTTTGTGTGTGCAGTTGAATGCGCTGGAACTGCAAGAGAAGGTTGCAGAGGCTGTTCGCCAGGTGGACGACAAACTCAACTTTAACGACGTCATTCAGCATGAGGACAACTTGCTCAAACTGTACAGAGAAACCATGCTGCAGTGCTACAACTTTGGATTTGAAGTGAGTTTCAGTCGAAAAATTGAATAGAAGTTGCAGTTATAAGTTGATCTCAAATGTGTAGTTTTTCTGTGACGTTTGTGAGCAAAGTATTTTGTACATAGAGAAAGGAGAAACATTCTATGCCAAACTGAAATGTAAAAACAAGCTGCACATTAATTTCTGCAAGATGGAGTTTCCTTTATCTTAATCGGATTGACCCATGGCCCGACGAATCGGTGGTCGTGCTAGACATTTTCATAACGGGTGGCTCTTGCAGAAATGGGTCACTCAGCTACACCAACCAGTCAAACCAGCTTTGAAAGACAGTAAATGGGTCACTCAGCTACACCAACCAGTCAAACCAGCTTTGAAAGACAGTAAATGGGTCACTCAGCTACACCAACCAGTCAAACCAGCTTTGAAAGACAGTAAATGGGAACCATGCACAAGCAAAGGCATGAGCAGCCACAGCAGAGCAAAAATATTTGCGACCGTGAGCTCTCGCTGAAAAAGTCGTATGACTAGACCACATGCTGTGGAGCGGTAGTGACGTCACACACGCCAGAGGGGAGATAACCCCCTTGGACTAGCGCACACTTACCAACGCACTATTGCAGCACTTTTTTGTGGGGTTGCTTCCCTTAAAGTTTTGACGGGTAGCGTATTTCAGACCTGTAGCATCTCAGACTGTGTCAATGCTTATATGTGATTCGGAGTAAGAATATGTAATTTAATTAATTTATTTGTCAGAAAGGGACTGTTCAAACAAAATATCAGCTAGAATGTATATTGTACATGTATGACCTGCGTCCATTTTATTCCATTATTTTGAGATTTTATCTGTAAAACACCATAAATTCCCTGCCTGATGGAACATTTTTTTAATGTTTTTCCCATGACAGTACTCCAAAGAAGTGATGCGCCTGATTGCCTCAGATCAGCGTGAACGACAGTGTCACACTCTGGTGGCTTTCGCAGGTGACTGGATGTCCTTCGTCCTGCAGAAGTGTGAGCGAGGCAGAGGAACTCGACCCAGGTGAGAATCTTTTCTTTTTTGGTACCCAATGATGATGTTAAAATAGCGAAAGCAGTAGTGAGATTGTGTGTAGTCTACAGTTCTGTGTCTTGGATAGTTAGAACTAGAATTGGTGGAGATCAGGTAGATATTACTTTTCATTAAGTAAGGTTGAATCGGGTTGAGAATTTTGCAGGGAAGATATTTTTGAACAAACAGACTGCAGGCATGGGAATTGTCCGCCGAAAGGCAAATTTCCGCCGTATTTTTTTTTGTTCCGCCGAAAAAGCAAAAGTGTCTGCCAAAAAAATAAATGGGGAAGGCAAAAATGGTTCTGAAAACCTAATTTAATGGCAAACTTGGAGGTCATATGACACCAAATTGCACCATTTGGGTTCTTTGGAGAGAAAAAAATTCCGGGGGTGGCATGCCCCCGAACACCCCTAGCAGGGCTAGGCGCTTTGCGCTGTCCACTTTGCTATTATTTACAAATGTTCAGCCTTTTTTACTTTTTTCAATTCCCATGCCTGAGACTGTCACTTGAGTAGAGCTGAGAATCAAAGGACAGGTGGTTTCTGTACTCGCATACAATTTTATTGAGGGCAGATGAGTAAATCAAGGAGGTTTGAAAGGGGTTCGAAACTGCTAATAAAAAAATTGATTAAGAGCTTGCCTCTAAACTTCAGACAGAATGTTGCTAAACAGTGACTTTTTCCCTTATGCTTATATCTGTTCTCTCGTGCCCCATGTCTTTTTACATTTAGTCAAGTTTTGACTAAATGTTTTAACATAAAGGGGGGAATCGAGACGAGGGTCGTGGTGTGTGTGTGTGTGTCTGTCTGTCTGTCTGTGTGTGTGTGTGTAGAGCGATTCAGACCAAACTACTGGACCGATCTTTATGAAATTTGACATGAGAGTTCCTGGGAATGATATCCCCGGACGTTTTTTTCCTTTTTTCGATAAATGTCTTTGATGACGTCATATCCGGCTTTTTGTAAAAGTTGAGGCGGCACTGTCACACCCTCATTTTTCAATCAAATTGATTGAAATTTTGGCAAAGCAATCTTCGACAAAGGCCGGGGTTTGGTATTGCATTTCAGCTTGGTGGCTTAAAAACTAATGAGTGAGTTTGGTCATTAAAAATCGGAAATTTGTAATTAAAATTATTTTTTTTATTAAACGATCCAAAAACAATTTCATCTTATTCTTCGTCATTTGCTGATTCCAAAAACATATAAATATGTTATATTTGGATTAAAAACAAGCTCTGAAAATTAAAAATATAAAAATTATGATCAAAATTAAATTTCCAAAATCGATTTAAAAACAATTCCGTCTTATTCCTTGTCGGTTCCTGATTCCAAAAACATATAGATATGATATGTTTGGATTAAAAACACGCTCAGAAAGTTAAAACGAAGAGAGGTACAGAAAAGCGTGCTATGCAGCACAGCGAAACCACTACAGCGCTGAACAGGCTCGTCAGTTTCACTCCGTTTTGCACAAGCGGCAGTGAAAAAATGCAGTGCGTTCAGTTTCATTCTGTGAGTTTGACTGAGCTTGACTAAATGTTGTATTTTCGTCTTACGCGACTTGTTTCATCTTCTTTTTTTTCCCCACCTCCTGTACTACCACCCCCTCCCTTTTCTGATTGTTTGCGTATGGGTTTCAGATGGGCGACTCTTCATGTTGAAAAATCTAGAAGGTTTAAGCCCAATGACACAGTGAATATGCAGAGTTTAATTTCAAGTGGACGACTTTTGATGTTGAATAATTGAGGTTAATCAACTTAATGTGCAGTTACACAGTGAATATATAATTGAATAGGGCCTTTTACAGCAGACCGCACGCTGAATCATTTTGAGTTACTCCCCTTGGGTACGGGCAACCTCGCTGTCGAAGCCACGCTGCAAACGGAGGAGTTAGATAGGTACAACTGCGTTCAGTTGAGAAAGTTTTTGAAAGACAGGGGCATTACTGTTACTGGATACAGACGAGATGGTCTGCTGCAACTTGTGAAAACTGCACAGCAGTTGGAAGTACCGATCGATCCGGATTTTACAAGACAGGACGTGCATGAAAAACTTTCCGAAAAACTTCGACAGATCGGATTTCCACCACGCGATCCTTTTACATCCGAAGGAAAAAGTGACCTATCAAACGCACCCAGGATCGGTGTTGTTGACATCCGAGAAAAAGAACGATTTCGACCAGAAGAAGGCGAAAGCTTACAAATCCTTTGAAGAGTATCGCCTTTTTTTTGATGGCCATGTGCTCAACTTGAGATGTGCCGAAGTGGAAAAAAGGGGGGGGGGGGGGGGGGGGGGAGGGGCAAGTACTTACATTTCACAACTTAGGCATGTTATTGTTATTGTTAGTATTGTTACTCCTCACTGAAACCAAGTAGAGCAGGCTGTTCACCCTCAATAATGCTTTTACTGTCTTAGTACTGTCACTGTATGTTTGCATGCATACATGCAAATATTAGTAAGCTTCCATGAAATATTGAATATATCCATTTCACAGCACTAGGATGGGATGTATGGCACTTTGAATCACTAACAGTAGCACTGCCTCTTCCATACCCATCTCCTTTTTGAAAAGAGTATACGTATGGACCAGTGGCAGTGAATGGTTAATGATCATATGGGTTGCTCTGATTTCATTCATGATCAGGTACATTTGTTTTTTTAACCACACAAACACTTAGACAACAATTATCAGAGTATGAGTTTTTCCGCGTTTTGATTTTCATTTAAATCCAAGTCACAGCTTCTGTTTTATGATGAGTGATGTAGTTTGAAACACTTGGACAACAATTATCAGAGTATGAGTTTTTCCGCGTTTTGATTTTCATTTAAATCCAAGTCACAGCTTCTGTTTTATGATGAGTGATGTAGTTTGAAACACTTGGACAACAATTATCAGAGTATGAGTTTTTCCGCGTTTTGATTTTCATTTAAATCCAAGTCACAGCTTCTGTTTTATGATGAGTGATGTAGTTTGAAACACTTGGACAACAATTATCAGAGTATGAGTTTTTCCGCGTTTTGATTTTCATTTAAATCCAAGTCACAGCTTCTGTTTTATGATGAGTGATGTAGTTTGAAACACTTGGACAACAATTATCAGAGTATGAGTTTTTCCGCGTTTTGATTTTCATTTAAATCCAAGTCACAGCTTCTGTTTTATGATGAGTGATGTAGTTTGAAGTGTTGGTATTAAATGTTCACTGACAATCATTCTGTGCTGGTATTCCCATTTTCACCTGCAGGGTTATGAAATATATGGGGAGAAACTTGGTCAGTAAAATCATCTTCACGCGTGAAAATTTCTTCCTCTCTCAGCACATAAAGTCAAAGCATGGTACAATCTTTTTTGTTCCATTTATACTTATGAAGAAAAGCAGCATGTCATTTTCAAGTGCCCCCCGACGAAGTGTTTTGTGCAAATGTAGGTGTCTTTGTTGACTTTTTCGATGTTGAACCTCTCGATCGTTCTTCCACATAGTTTAATCCATTTTCGGCACTTTTCTAAATCTCTAGAGGGTTTGGAAAACGGTACCCATCCAACACCGACCATGTGTGATCTCTCACGGTGTCTTAAATCACTTCCACACACGCCATAACAGCAATGTTTGTGCACCATCGTACAGCTCCACCATTCAAACAACGCGCAAAAATGGCTGACTTTGCCCAAGGCACAGCGGGCCAAGGTCGCCTAAAATAGCCTTGGTGTAAAAGACACTATTTCAGTTGACGCCTCTTGATGTTGAATTTCCTGAAAGGTTTATGTGTACTTGTAGTGACACAGTGAATATTTAGAGTTTATTTTCAGGTGGGCGACTCATGGCCTTGACTTTCTGACCTCTGTGTGTGACCCCAAGTTTCTGGCGTACATCACAAATCAGGACTTCGAGGTAAGAAACTGAGGATTGTGTGTCACCAATAGTCACAGTGCTTCCTGTGAGAATAACTGTGAAGAGCTTTGATGTGGTGGTGTTGTGCGTGTGTGTTGTGGTGTGAGTGTGTGTGTGTGTGGTGTG
This sequence comes from Littorina saxatilis, assembly GCF_037325665.1. Lineage (NCBI taxonomy): Eukaryota > Metazoa > Mollusca > Gastropoda > Littorinimorpha > Littorinidae > Littorina > Littorina saxatilis. Next base: position 25,736,706 of record NC_090247.1, read on the forward strand.
TTTGTTTGTGTTTGGTTAAAAAAAAAATCTGATGTCTGTTAAAAAAAAACGCCCGACATGTGATTCATTCTATTTGCACCGGAAAGCTTTCATGTTGAAAATCAATATCTGAATATAAATCTTGGTACCCAGTTAAAAAATGTACTAGTATTTTTTCTGTTCTTTCAGAAATTCAAGCAGACGATCAGCGACTGTTTGACCCACGTGATTGGCACCATGGAACAGAGGCCTATTGGTGCAGGTATGTTTTAATCTACAGGTTATTCTCTGGGTTTGCTGAAAGCATTACATATAGGTATTGCTGTGCTGCCTGACTTTGTGAATGTTGCCCCCACACACACATGCAGGCACACACGCAAGCACACAAACGTGCACACACGCGCACACACACACACACACATACACACACACACACACACACACACACACACACACACACACACACACACACACACACACACACACACACACACACACACACACACAGTGTGATACACACACATACAGTAATACAAACACACACAAACACACACACCTCTCTCTCTCTCTCTCTCTCTCTCTCTCTCTCTCTCTCTCTCTCTCTCTCTCTCTCTCTCTCTCTCTCTCTCTCTCTCTCCTTTTGCAACATGAATCTGGCAAGCACAACTGGGTTTCCAAAGTTAAGACGGTGTTAACTGTAAACGGGTTTGGCATTGTTTGGCTGTGCCAAGGGGTTTGTTTGTTTTGTTTGTTTGTTTGCTTAACGCCCAGCCGACCACGAAGGGCCATATCAGGGCGGTGCTGCTTTGACATATGACGTGCGCCACACACAAGACAGAAGTCGCAGCACAGGCTTCATGTCTCACCCAGTCACATTAATCTGACACCGGACCAACCAGTCCTAGCACTAACCCCATTATGCCAGACGCCAGGCGGAGCAGCCACTAGATTGCCAATTTTAAAGTCTTAGGTATGACCCGGCCGCGGTTCGAACCCACGACCTCCTGATCACGGGGCGGACGCCTTACCACTAGGCCAACTGTGCCGGTGTGTGCCAAGGTGTTGGCTACAATAAAGGTTTTGTTTCCCAGTTTAAAGATCGACTGATTTGTATGTATAAACAAAACTGTCATTGGCAAATGGAGACAAACGAGAAGTATCAATTGTTTTATTCTTTTAAAAGTGTTTTTCAACCTGAGAAGTACATACATAATATGTATAACAAACAAATGGAAAAGAGATACGCTTGCTAGATTTTGGTTAAGAGCCTGTGGGCTGAGGAGCAATGTTCAGTGGTTTTTAATACAACAGGCATGCGACAGTGCATGCCCGATGTGTGATGGAGGCTGTGAAGACGAGGTACACTTTCTTTTCCACTGTACAGCCTATGCTGATATCCGTGCAAAGTGTAATGTGTTAAAAAGTTGTTCTGAACCAGCCTCAATGGAAGATGTAACCCGTATCCTAGCCCTGGATGAAGAAAGTGTACTCGAAGCACAATTTATTTCTAAGGCACTAAACATGCGCAAAAAGAAACTAGATGAGTCAAGCTGAAATGATGTATAATGTCATTTTTACGTACGCAAATGTTGGACTGGATGGTCTTCTCATCGGGTTGCGTGTACATGTATACGCGTGGATTTACACGTGTGCAGGTGTAGTCTATATAGGCGTGTGTGTGTGTGTGTGTTCGTCTGCAGCCATTGTTGTTTTTGTATAGATATGTATTTAGACATGTTCTCCTACTAGTCACGCGAGGGTAACGCCGACTAGTGGTTAATTGGTTTTAGATATTTGTGGTCTGCAGATTGATTGGTTTTATGAGTGTGTGTTAACTGTTGGATCAGTATTTTCCTTTGTGTGTACATACTATACCTTGCTTTTTACCCTTAGTCTTAGATATTTTTGTTTACCTATGGCTTTCGTGTCGGTGTGTTTGTTTGTTCGTACTCATAAACTAGTTTGCTATGTTTTTGTTGTTATTAATGTTTTGTTCATTCGTTCTTTTACCCCTTTTATGAATGATGCAGAAATTGTTGTTTTACCTTGTCTATAAGGCTTTTATTAGCTACTGACAATAAAGTGTCAAAGCCTCTCTCTCTCTCTCTCTCTCTCTCTCTCTCTCTCTCTCTCTCTCTCTCTCTCTCTCTCTCTCTCTTTCTCTCTCTCTCTCTCTCTCTCTCTCTCTCTCTCTCTCTTTCTCTCTCTTTCTCTCTCTCTCTCTCTCTCTCTCCCCCCCCCCCCCCCCATAACCAAAACAAATTTTTCTCAGCATTTTTTGTCCACCTGCAAATGACAGTGTGTTTAATTCCAGGTATATCCATCGTGTCCAAATCGTCCATGGAGCTTCGTCCTCAAGGCATCCAGCGCTTCGTGTCTTGGCCAGAGCCGGGCGGCGCGGGAAAGTTTCAGCGCTCAACTTCCGCTCGCTCCGTGTCCAGCGAGCCATCGGGCCACGTTCCAGCATCCGGTCTCTCTACCCCTTCTACGCCCAGCCCTCAGCCCGACCCACGTGAGTGTTATGGTGGCGGTAGTTTTGTGGTGTTTCATTTTGACTGCAGTGAATATAACATCGATGTCATATTAGTGTTAACAGCTTTCGCATAATACTGCTGCCTACTTTGTGAGATATATACATACACATTTATTGCTGTGCTAGTACAAGCGTTATGTTGATTCATTCTGACAAAGTGGATGTAATCTGCAGATGATCGTTTCTCTGTAATAGAATTGAACATTATTTTTATGTGGAGTGTTTGGCAAAGAGATGGGTGCTTAATTTAATACCTGTACTTACATAGTTTCATTGAGTTACAAAAGCCCCAGTTTTCCGCAAGGCAACTTATGTAAGAAGGAATAACCTAATGGATGCAAAATCTTTTACTGAAGGAAATGAAGATGTTTTAATGCTGAGGGTTTGAGCTTTACATGGGCATAGGATTTGTCGATGTTGGTGGATGGGTATTGTATCTTCATTTGTTTTGAAAGAAAATTTGTTGGTGGTAATACTTCTCTCTAATGAGGGATACCCAAATGAATAAATGTCTGAGGTGTATCTGTTGTCAGTGTAGTGGTGGGTGTATATATGTGGGGTTAATTTTTTGTTTCATTTTGTATTGTTTCACATTGGAATATCAAAATGCTTCTTTTGTTACACAAAATGAGCCGTTGCCAGAATGTATGAGTAACGAGCGACCTGAAGTTTCTTTGGCAAAATGACAAAATGGTTGTGTTGTTCGTTTTCATGTTTTATGTGGTACGGCTTGCACTTAAAGGCATAAAACGCTGACACTGGCTCAGAATTGCAAAGTTTTTCACCTATACACTTTACGAACATACCAGATGCAAGTATAATGTTAACAAACAAAATCCGATGTAACTTGCCTCATCATATAGTGTCTGTATTCATTTGAATGGAACATGCATTTTGGCAATGGCTCGACCTGCTGCATGAGTTGTGTGGAATGTGTATGTGTACGCAGCTTGAATGTGTTATGCGCTAGGTACTGGTATGCATCGTTTGATGCCCGAGTCGCACAGCGAGGTCAACATTCATGACGGTTCTGACGGGGGGATTATCTTGGATATTCACAACCGAAGACACCCTCACAGAGGTTGGAGTTTGGACTTGTTTTATTTTCCTTCACATTGACATTCTTTGGACGTACCTATTCTGTGTTGCGTAACTATGCACTGTCTTTGGATTTCGCTCTGTATTGTTTGATCACGCATGGCAATTTCTATGCTAGTATTTTTTTGCAAGTGCAAATTCGGGCCAAGATTCAGGTCAGTTTGTCAGGCCAAATAGTCAAATCAAGCCTAGATTATAATGTATTACACAAATCTATCACACAAAAGTGACGTCACATTAAATTTGTTATATACATAATATCACTTACATATATTATATCTATTGCACACATCTTTTAAACAAAAATGTCAGCTGGTAGTAATGACGGGTTATCAGTGTCAAATATATGGATTTCAAAAGTTTACCAGTATAATACACGAAGTGGAAATTATTAGCTAGCAAGGTGCCTGCATATCTGCTATTCTCCATCTCCTCTCTTTCTTTGTCAAATGCTGCATTGGCTTTTGATTTCCTTTTTTCAGATTTGCCTTTATTTTTCTTACTCCCCATCTTCTTTGCTTATCTAATGCTGCTCTTCTTGGCAACCCCCACCAGAACCCTCACGCCCTCTTCTGTTCTGTCTGTCCTTGCTTCTTTCTATTCTCAGCTTATGCCAACTCTTTTAGAGGGTGATGGTGCCTTTATTGTTGTCTTTAGTCTATATGTGGGGTGATTACGACCACAGCTTTTTTAAAGGTACATTATGTACAAAATATATTTATTTGGAGTAGTGTTTGAATTAAATGCTTGAACAGGAGAGCATTTCAGCTGATCAGTTAGTCTTATGATTCTATAGATATCTTCTTTATCATGTAAGCCATCAGTAAACCATGTACAGATCTACCCAGGCTCCCCCCGCGGGTTAGGGGGAAGAATTTACCCGATGCTCCCCAGCATGTCGTAAGAGGCGACTAACGGATTCTGTTTCTCTTTTTACCCTTGTTAAGTGTTTCTTGTATAGAATATAGTCAATGTTTGTAAAGATTTTAGTCAAGCAGTATGTAAGAAATGTTAAGTCCTTTGTACTGGAAACTTGCATTCTATCAGTAAGGTAATATATTGTACTACGTTGCAAGCCCCTGGAGCAAATTTTTTATTAGTGCTTTTGTGAACAAGAAACAATTGACAAGTGGCTCTATCCCATATCTCCCCCCTTTCCCCATCGCGATATAACCTTCGTGGTTGAAAACGACGTTAAACACCAAATAAAGAAAAAGATCTACCCAGGCTTTGACATGGCATAAGAGCACCCTTTGAGTCAGATGCATACACACAATAAAGTACAGCCTGGCTGCTTTCTGTGCAGAGTTGGAGTCTTTTACTGAATTAATTCTGCAAGTAACATTGGTGTCAATGTGAGAAATTGATTCTGCCCCAAACTCTCTTGTAATCAAAAAGCTGCCGGGCTGTAGATTTTTTGTATGAGTGTCCATGAAAATGGATGCTCTGATCTCTTATTCAACGTAAAAGCCTGGATAGATCTGTTGCATGGTCATGATGGTTTATACGAGAAGGAAGGTATCTTTAATACAGAAAATCTGAGAGAGCAGGGTCTTAAAAACAAAAAAATTTGGAAAGTCTCAAATTGAGGGATCTTATCATTGTATTTATTTTCAGTATTATTCAAATAAATTCTTGAGCATTTCAGTATATCAATCCTTTGCTGTTAGTCCTTTCACTTTAACTATCACTTTTAACTGCATAAAATGTTCTGTTTGTTTTACATTCAGATTATGAATAAAGGTGTATTGAATTGGATTGAATTGTATACATCCCACTCTTTTATTTCAGCCTCCGCAGGAGAGCTGCAGCTGTCTTTGACTCGGCGGGAGAGAATCCGACGAAAGGTCGATCACATGGAGAGAGAGCGAGATGATCAGCTCCTGGAGAAAAAACGCATCGGTCGCGTGACCAACAAAGTGCGAGAGCCGGACTATCGCATCAACATGCGACGCGTCAACTTCCGCTGGCAGCGTGGAAACAAGATTGGTCAGTGAATTGGGTGCTGGGCTGCCTTTGTTGCATGTTGGGAGTTTAAGTTTCAATGCTGTAAGAAACTGGGCTACATTATACTGAGGTGTTTTTGAATGTTGTCCGTTGGTCATTCTGTTCTGATATCTTAAAACTTTAGTGGAATAGGTTATGAATCCGTTTACAGAGTTAAAGCTTTGTAGCCTTTTATATCATCAATTTTCTCTTTTAATGTCATTTGGGTCTGTGCAACACGTGGATGAATTTCAGTCATCAAAAAATATTATTTGCTTATTTTTATTCATTTGAAAGAGTAAAGAAGGGACACATCTATTGATTCTGCGAAGAAGAAAATCTGACAAGACAAAGTTTAAGAACAGATGAAGTCATACAACAGATGTTTAGACAAATTTACCACAGGACTCATACATTGTTCATTCTGACAGTTCTTGTGGCCAGTTCGCTTTTTTATCTCAGAAAAAAATCAAAGTTTCTCTGTGTGATACATATGACTTTTTCTGTAGCTGCCCTTGCTACAAGGGCGATGTTGACATTTTATGTTTGAACATGTTGCAGGCGAGGGCCAGTTTGGCAAGGTTTACACTGCTGTCAACATGAGCACGGGTGAACTCATGGCAATCAAAGAGGTATGTATTTGCTTGCATGCTTGCAGGCATGTGTATTGCATTTGTTCGATGAATGTTATTGCAAATTGTTGGCTGTTCTGTTCTGCTCAGTGACTGCTTACAGTTTATACTTGTGAGGGTTAGTCTTATATTTGTGAACATTTTAACATTCCTATTAGTAAAGTGGAACCCCCTTTTTAAGTCCCCCCAATTTAAGACTTCATCCTTTTTAAGACCTTGATATTCTGTTCATATTATCTATAGTATAAATGTACCCCTATTTTAATACTCCCTCCTTTTTAAGACCTGATTTGCTCAGAGTTCTTGATGTTCAACTGTAGTAGCATGGTGGTTTTAATTAATGGAAATACATGTAAGGTGAATATTGCAGATGAAGTTCCAGCCCAACGACCTGCAGCAGTTGCGTCAGATGTGTGACGAGATCAAGATCTTTGAGGGCATCCAGCACCCCAACCTGGTCAAGTACTATGGTGTGGAGGTGCACAAGGTAAGAGAAGAGAAATACGGTAAAATGAGACTATGGTAAGGGCTCATATAGGGGGGGGGGGGGGGGGGGGGCAGGGCAGCGCAGCAGGCAGGCAGTCTTTCCAGGCCTTGGTCTTCGGTTACTGACGTCTACTGTTTTTTTATCTGATGCCTGGCCGGTTGATGGTCCGTTAGTTTTGACATTTAGGAGGTCTTTTCATTATCAATGTTCTTACTGAACAGAAAAAGCCAGGGCAATAGACGTATTCGGGAACTAGCTCTGTTGGGCTTGTATGGGTTGTGAACGAGTGAATACCCTTGCTTTTAGTGAGACAAACAAGGTACATTTTCCCTCGTGACATTATAGGCCGGTCACTAGCGAGTAGGTGTGTCTGAAACACATGGACGGGCGCATGTGTGGGTTGTTCGTCTTACTAAAAGCAAGGGCATTCACTCTTTCACAACCCATACCAAGTGGACAGAGTTATTTTCAGAATTCGTCTATTGTATATGCATAGTTTTAATCTGACAGTGTCCTCGGAGTCTTGCAAAACCACAAGGGAGATGATTGTGATAAAGCTGCAAAAGTTGTACAGCAGTCCCTGCAATGCACGGCCCCCGGCGTGAGCGGACACCTGACATGTACGGACACATTTGCTCGGCACGGAGTGTTTTCCTTCTATATTTGCCCCCCCTTAAACGGACACCTGCAAAACGTGGACGCGGACACTCATTTTCGGTCCCAACAGCAGGTCATACCTCCAATGTACGGACAGACCATCGTCAAATTTTCACCACAACAAAATCGATAACAGAGCAGTCCGGCTCTTGGTACAAAGATCACAGCCGCAATGGCGTGATGACAGTCACTGATAACTTGAGTGCACGTGTACCCATCAGGAGGGGGGGGGGGGGGGGGGGGGTAGTTTTGGTCAGGAGTGGAGTACATGCGAAGATGCCAACATGAAACTGCACTGTGCTCTTTATTCTTGTCTGTTGGACGTAAACAACAGAAACCACAGTCGATGAAGGTCCTGAGCGAAAGAGAGTGAAAAACCGGCCACAGTTCTCAGCATCGTGTGTCTGTGTGTAACCTCTTTCATTGACAAGATACTCTTGTTTCCCCTCAGCCTTGACCAGTGAGTCGGTTGCCTAATCTGTGAACCCTTCAGTTGTCTTGCTTTGTCAAAAGTTACGACACAGTCAACTGGTTTTGCTCTGAGTGAACAGTGCAGCTGGCCTCTCTGGCCACAGCCCCAAACAGTACATGGCTGGAGGGAGTGAGAGAGAGGGAGGGGGGGGGTGGTGGAGGGGTAGCTGGCTAAACTCTGTGGGGTGTCCGGTGTCACTGCATGTCAGCAGGAAGAGCATTGGAGAGAAATAGAGAGGTGTACTCTTCCACACAATTTCCAAGCATCAGTTGTCACGGCTTGGGGTAGGCATTAGTGAGGGAGAGTGGGAGCTGTGTTATGTACAGTGTATTTCCGACTGAAGAGTGAAAAGTCACTGCCATGCCACATGATCGGCATGCAGTCAATAAAGCCAGACAAGAAGAAAATAAATTACATGATTATGACATGCAGCTCTATCTGCTGCTATTTATTCAAACTGGTTTTCAAGCTTATTCTTGCAAAGCATCTGCACACGCTCCTCTGTGCTGTGTTTGTGTGGCTGCTTTCGTATGTCAGTGCATGGTGAGTGTGTTCACTGCCTTGAGGATTTATTTTATCTCTTCTTTTCAACACTTTTCATACAAATCATTTTTACAGAACGTTTAAAGAAGTATTAGGAGTTTATTGTTATTGTTTAGTAGCCACAAGAAGTGATTAGCATAGACTCAATCCTGTTGTTTGTGTGTCTCTGTGTGAGTGTATGGGGGAGGGGGTGGTGTGGTCACCCCTCCCGTGACCGGACACCTGCAATGTACGGACAGTTTTGCTATGGCCCAAGGGTGTCCGTTCATGAGAGGGACTGCTGTATGATGTAATCAGGATCCCATAAAAGCATTCCTTGATTCTGTAAAAATGCTTCATATATGATATAGTCTAAAGTACTTAAAACAGACAGGACACATTTTTTAAGAGGGAGACGAAGAAAAGAAGGGCTCCTTGTACTTGATATTTAGGGGTAAATTTATAGAGGTTTTGAATAAATAATCTGAGAAAACATGGTCTTAAAAAGGAGGGAATCTTAAAATGGGGTTAAATTTACAGAGGTTATGCACAAATAATCTGAAAAAAAAACATAGGGATTCTTCAGGGGGTCTTAAAAAGCGGCGTCCACTGTTAGTCTGTATTAGGCTTCATCAGAATGATTTGTGACTAATCCATTGTGTGCTGTCTGACAGGACGAAATGCTGATGTTCATGGAGTACTGCGACACAGGCACGATAGAGGAGGCGGCCAAGATGGGGCTCCCTGAGTACCTCATCCGGCGCTACACCCGAGAGATCATCCTGGCCGTCAACCATCTGCACGAGAACAGCATTGTCCACAGAGACATCAAAGGTATATAAGAAGACAATGACATTTTTTGAATTTAAACAGCTGGAACATTTTCCATTTTAATGTAATAATTTGATGGACAATAAAGTGTTGTTATTGTTATTGTTATTGTGAAATTAATGCAGTCTTAAAGACAAGCGCATAGTCTGGTGAGTCTGTGCAGTGAAACAGTAGCTTTGTCTCCTCCAAGCCATGGCATCCATCCCTATTTATCACTGAATTGAGATTTGATTATGATAACAATCATTGTTTATTTCACCAGGCGCCAACATCTTCCTGACCTCGAATGGCCACGTGAAGCTGGGTGACTTTGGTTGCTCTGTGAAACTGAAGAGTCACACCACCATGCCTGGCGAGTTCCACAACCTTGTCGGTACCACAGGTCAGTAATGCATATTGTTTTGGTTGTTGTACCATCTAGCACATGTTTATGTTGAAGAAACTGGTTTTATTCCTTGGGGAATTTCAGAAAATGGGAGAGCCATTTACGATGCTGGGAAAGCTAAAAACTGGGAGAAAATGTTTCAAAGTTTGAAAAAGATTTTGGAAATTGGGGGGATTTCAGAATTTTGTTTTAAAACATTTGTCAAATTCATGAAATCAGCCGAAGATGAAATTCACAGAAGTGGAGCAATGAAAGACATAGTTCAAGGATGATTTCAACAGTGCGCTAAGAAATAGGGTGAGCATTCAATTGCCTTCTGTTTATACAGAGAGTGGAAACTCAGTCTAATGATTATGATTATTGATGAATAAATGACATATGGAATTTTACATGAAACAAACAAACCAAAGAAACATGCTGTGATCAGGGATTTTTGTTTGTTTTTGAAAACAGGCTTAGAGGTTGGGAGAAGTTATAGGCCACATTTTTTTAAATTCTTGGGAGAAAATAATGATGAGTGTTGTGTTATGTGTGCAGCCTACATGGCCCCAGAGGTTATCACCAATGATCAGAGTGGTTACGGCAGAGCAGCTGACATCTGGAGCCTGGGCTGTGTTGTCATCGAAATGTCCACTGGAAAGGTATGGGCATTTAGTATCCCTCCCCCCTTACACACACACAGTGAGCAAAATGTTGCTTATTAACACAGACCTGTTTACCCTTACGATTTTGGCGTAATTTATTACGATTTTCTGCAAAAAATACGCCATTCCGCTATCCGTGTCAAGACTACGATTTTCATAAATAAAAAAAATGTAAAAAAAAAAAATTTAAAAAAATTTTTATTTTTAATTTTTTTTAATCAATTCACATGTTTGGCATTGTTTTTTTCAATGGTGAAATGGGGTGAAAAAGCACAGCACTTACCAGAGATCATGTCTGTCTGATGAGACGCTGGAGAGCCTTATTCTAGTGGTGAAGTCTAGCCCTCACTCATTCGGCAAGCGCAAGTACAGTAGAGAAGTGCTTGACACACTGAAAAAGGCCTACTACGAGCAAAAGAAAAAGAATCAGTGATGCATGTGCTTTTGACGTGATCTTCTTTGAAATTATGATGACTACAAAAACTGACTGATGTGTTTTGTTTGTGAATGATGGATATATGTGCATGATTGCGTTTCGCAGACACAGTTGTCATGTGCGTTGTAATTGGCGACGAATGCTGGATGATTACTATTTTTGTGCCAGGATTACTATTTTTGGGGCTGAGCATTACTCCAAAACACTTATGGGGGTAAACAGGTCTGTTAACAGTGACTTTTCAGCAACTTTTGCACAAATTGGAGAACCACAAGCAGATCATAACAAGACGCTTCAAAATGAAAACCAGGATGAAACAGACCTGGGAGCCCATACGATTTCGCCATATTTTGTAAGCAGGATTGTCTAGAATACGATCGGTATGCTCAGTTGAAAAATAATATGACGAGAAAAATCCCTGTACTACTTTTCTTCATAAGCATATCCCGAAGCAGATCCACTAATTTGACACATGATTACAGTTTTTGTGAGTAAACATTGATAGAAACATTTGTTTAAATGTGTTAGTAAACTTAATTAATGGTGCGACGGACGCATGTGAAGCATGTTTGAATCATAGATGTTCAAATGCTGTGTGGAGTACGCTAATTTTTCTGAAAATACACCAGGTTTCTTTGAGAATACTCCAAGTGCAAAACTGGGTTTCCCAGGTCTGATGAAATTATTTTCAAAGTGGGAATGGGTCACAAACAAGCGATTATGATTTCTGACATAAAACTTTCATGTTTCTGAGATGGTTCAGCGATCTTGGCATAAGCTGGACCTTCCACTGCCAGATTGTGACATGATCATAAAATGTAATCCTGATGTTTCAGTGATCTTGGCATGACATTTTGATTTTAATTTTACAGTTTAACAGCCAGGTCATGTGAGATTTGGTTAGGCTACAGCCCCGTGATTCCTGGCACCGCCTTTTAGTTTGACCTTGCCATGACCTTGACTTTTCAGCGGCCTTGGCACGAGCTTGAGAACCACTACCAGGTGATGTTCAAGGTGGGGATGGGTCACAAGCCGGCCGTTCCCGACAGCCTCAGCCCTGAGGGCAAAGAGTTCCTGGATCTGACCCTCAAACACGACCCCACCATGCGCCCTAGTGCCAACAATCTGCTGGATCACACTTTCACAAAGGTGAGGAGTGGGGAGAGAAGGGAAAGGAGAAACAAGACATTACAAGAGGGGGGGCACACTTTCACAAAGGTGAGGAGTGGGGAGACGAGGGAAAGGAGAAACAAGACATTACAAGAGGGGGGGCACACTTTCACAAAGGTGAGGAAGTGGGGAGACAAGGGAAAGGAGAAACAAGACATTACAAGTGGGGGGGGGGGGGGGGGGGGGGGAAATTTCACAAAGGTGAGGAATGGGCAGACAAGGGAAAGGAAAAACAAGACATTACAAGTGGGGGGGGGGGGGGGGGGGGGGGGCACACTTTCACAAAGGTGAGGTGTGGGGAGACAAGGGAAAGGAGAAACAAGACATTACAAGAGGGGGGGGGGGGGCACACTTTCACAAAGGTGAGGAGTGGGGAGACAAGGGAAAGGAGAAACAAAACATTACAAGAGGGGGGGCACACTTTTACAAAGGTGAGGAGTGGGGAGACAAGGGAAAGGAGAAACAAGACATTACAAGAAGGGGGGGGGGGGGGGGGGGGCACACTTTCACAAAGGTGAGGAGTGGGGAGACAAGGGAAAGAAGAAACAAGACATTACAAGAAGGGGGGCACACTTTCACAAAGGTGAGGAGTGGGGAGACAAGGGAAAGAAGAAACAAGACATTACAAGAAGGGGGGGGCACACTTTCACAAAGGTGAGGAGTGGGGAGACAAGGGAAAGGAGAAACAAGACATTACAAGAGGGGGGGGGGGGGGGGGCACACTTTCACAAAGGTGAGGAGTGGGGAGACAAGGGAAAGGAGAAACAAGACATTACAAGAGGGGGGGGGGGGGGGGCACACTTTCACAAAGGTGAGGAGTGGGGAGACAAGGGAAAGGAGAAACAAGAGGGGGGGGGGGGGGCACACTTTCACAAAGGTGAGGAGTGGGGAGACAAGGGAAAGGAGAAACAAGACATTACAAGAGGGGGGGGGGGGGGGGGGCACACTTTCACAAAGGTGAGGAGTGGGGAGACAAGGGAAAGGAGAAACAAGACATTACAAGAGGGGGGGGGGGGGCACACTTTCACAAAGGTGAGGGGAGAAACAAGACATTACAAGAGGGGGGGGGGCACACTTTCACAACGGTGAGGAGTGGGGAGACAAGGGAAAGGAGAAACAAGACATTACAAGAGGGGGGGGGGGGGGGGGGGGGGGGGCACACTTCCACAAAGGTAAGGAGTGGGGAGACAAAGGAAAGGAGAAACAAGACATTACAAGAAGGGGGGCACACTTTCACAAAGGTGAGGAGTGGGGAGACAAGGGAAAGGAGAAACAAGACATTACAAGAGGGGGGGCACACTTTCACAAAGGTGAGGAATGGGGAGACAAGTGAAAGGAGAAACAAGTCATTACAAGTGGGGGGGGGCACACTTTCACAAAGGTGAGGAATGGGGAGACAAGGGAAAGGAGAAACAAGTCATTACGGGCGGGGATATAGCTCAGTTGGTAGCGCGCTGGATTTGTATTCAGTTGGCCGCTGTCAGCGCGAGTTCGATCCCAGGTTCGGCGGAAGGTGAGGAATGGGGAGACAAGGGAAAGGAGAAACAAGACATTACAAGAGGGGGGGGGGGGGGGGGGGGGGCACACTTTCACAAAGGTGAGGAATGGGGAGACAAGGGAAAGGAGAAACAAGACATAACAAGAGGGGGGGCACACTTTCACAAAGGTGAGGAATGGGGAGACAAGGGAAAGGAGAAACAAGACATTACAAGAGGGGGGGGGGGGGGGGGGGGCACACTTTCACAAAGGTGAGGAATGGGGAGACAAGGGAAAGGAGATTTAATCACATATTCTTACTCCAATTCTTATGAATGCATTGACTTTAGTCCCACATGCTAGATGTCGAAAAACCTCTCAAATTACCTGCCCTTAGTAGGGTGGTAACCAAGCTAAAAGCGACGCCATAGCCGTTGCTATGGCCTGACCTTGCTCGGTTACCCATAACACCCTGCGCACCACGTGAGCGCTAGCATCCGTAATGTTCATTCTCGACTTTCGACAACACACGGTGGACGTGTCCGAATTTCGCTCTCACTTTTGGCCTTCACATGCCTGCTCGTCCGTGAGACTAGCCGGTTCTTGGGGGTCTACCTGTCCGTCTACCTTTTGGTGAGATCTTTCCTTTTTACGTTTGGAATGTAAATGTTGATAGCTTTGTTTTGAACACGCACGCAGATAATTTTGTTCTGGGTGACTGTTTTCGCCGGTCTTAAAATGGCCGACAACAAAGCTAAACTGAGTGCGAGACTGGAAGGTGACAAGGCTCTTAGCCCAGTTAAGAAAGCTAAAGCTAAGAGTAAAGCCAAGAGCGTTGATTTGCCTATTATGCGGGTAGAAGATCCGTCAAATAGCACTTCGTTTGATGTTCCTATCCCTCCGAGGACGGGTTCCGTTCGCTCACAGCTCGCGTCCCCTGATAGGGGTGAGGAGCCGGGGCCTTCAGCCCTGGGCTCGTTGAAGTCCGAATTGTTTGATTTTATTTCTCAACAGTTTGCGTCTCGCTCTGGGGTCCCTCCTCTGCCTCCGGCGGTAGGGGATCCTTCCTCCCTGGCTCGGCTGGGGTCGTCGTCGTCGTCGACTATGGCGACTCCCGCGGATGGGGGGGGTGGCCGGGCGGCCATTTCTTCTGCGCACTTGCTTGGTGCACCTGACCAGTTCGGGCCTTCCCTCTCTGCCTCTGGTAGTGCTGCGGTTGCGCTCGAACACTCTCTCCGTAAGGAGAGGGGGTCTGCTTCCTCTCTTTTTCTTCCCGCTCAGCTTGCTTTTAGCAACACTGCAGTGGGAAGTCAGCTCTCTCCCCGGGTGGGAGAGGGAGAGAGGGGGCATGGTAAGTCACAGCCTGGGCTTGGTCCCACCTTGCCCCACTGGGGGCAGGGGGCTGTGTCAGCGTCTCACTCTTTCCCACCCACTGGGCGGGACTGGGTGGGGGCTGGTGTAGCGGCTCACCCTTTCTCGCCCGCCGGGCATGATCGGGTGTCCGCTGTTGGACTGGCGTCTCAGTCAGTGCCGCTATTGTCCACTGCTAGCAGCCGCCCCTCTCCCCAGCAGGGGTGGTGGGGTGGTGGGGCATCGGGACTACAGCAGGTTGACGGGTGGGGGCGGCCTTTCACGGTCTCGCCTCTCACTCAGTCTTACCCCTCGCAGGGTTCGCTTGCTACAGCTACGAGCCAACTCCCACCGCATGCAGCGGGCGGGGTAGCTCAAACTGGCCAGACCGGTTTTGACTGTTGGGGCCAAGCGCCCGGTCAGCGGTCTACCGACAATGGGCCTGGCGCGGCTTTGTTGGCTGGCCCCCTCCCCCCGCCTTCTTGGCGGGCCTCTGTGCCTACTGTCTACCCTTCTACCCCAGTGGGGCAGGGGGGGGATGGTGGGTGGCAAGCGGGATCGGGTCACGCTTTTGCTGCTCCTGTCTCCCCTCCTGTGTACAGTGATACTGTACAGGCTGGGGATTCGGATTCTTCTGTGGAAGATGAGGAGTGTGTAGTCTTGCCTTTTGGATTTAGGCAAGCCATGAGAAGAGCGGCTTGTGTGGCAGCTCGTTACTTTCCGGAGGGGGTGGTGGATTCAGGACAGGATGTCTCTTTTCCACCATCCGCGGCGAATGATTTTCGGCCTTCGCAGGAGAGTTCACAATCGTTTCGTTTTGTGGAATCACCTGCCGTGGCTTATCACATGTCGCAACTTTTGGCTCGTCCGGCCCCTCAGGGCAGCGGTCTGTCGCCAACTCCTTTCCCTTTGTTGCATGCTCATGATACAGCGCCTGCTTCAGCCGATCCATGGCTAGCGTCAAACGCGCAGGCCACTGCTTTTTCGCCGTTAGTGCAGAAAAAGCTGGACTGGAATGTGAAGTCTAGGAACTTTGTTCAGACTTTTGCTTTGCCGAGGGCAACTTTGCCAATTCCGCCGGAGTTGCTTGCCTTGTTGCCAAAGCAACCTTCTGCTAAGGAAGGGGTCTCGTTCTCGGACGCTTCTCTCTCTTCTCTGGAGGAGATTGGGCGTCTTGATCTGGAATTGGCTTCTATGGCAGAGTCTTTGCTCCGAGCTCTTACTCGAGCTGTGGCTGGCTCTTTGGAGCCGTTTAGACTCAGGGAAGACGCCTCAGCCAGTGATATCTCCACACTGCTTGCTGCTTTGGGGATGGTGAATTCTGAGAGGATGAGCATTTCAGCGAGGCTGTATGCTCATGCTGTCTTTTCACGACGTGATTTGCTGCTGTCTCAAGCAGGTTTTTCCCAGCAGTCCACTGTGGACTCGCTTCGTTCCTCGCCTTTTGTTGAGGGCTCTCTCCTGGGTAGAGTAGCCCTGGATGCAAGGCAGCGGGAAGTGCAGGAGGCTAAAGACAGACATCTCGTTGGGATTTCGTTTAAAATCCCAAAGAAATCTCAGTCTTCTTCTAAGCCTGCCTGGAACAAGAAGCAGCACAACGCCTCTCGTCCTAAGGAACAGGGAGATAAGGGCGCACCAGCCAAGGGTGCTCCTTATCCTAAGAAACCCTCGTTCGGGAAGGGGAGGGGGGGGGCTCGAAAGCCCTCCCCCCAATGAGGCTCTCCCGATCACATCACCCCTGTTCCCCCCACTTTTGTGGTGGCGGGGGGCCCCACCAGGGCCATTTCCATGTGGCAGGCGTTAGTGCACAGCCAATGGATTTTGCGGGTGGTGCGATCGGGATTCCGCCTGTTGTGGGAGGGGGAAAAGGCTCCCTTGACCAGGGTTCCTCCTCCCTTTCGTTTTCCGGCCAGCCTGGAGGCCAGAGCGGCCATAGAGACAGAGATCAGGTCTCTTTTGGCCAAAGAGGCTATAGAGGAGATTGTGGATCACTCCTCGCCGGGGTTTTACGGACGCCTGTTTGTTGTGCCCAAGGCGTCGGGCCGCTGGAGGCCTGTTCTCGATCTTTCGGTCTTGAACAAGTTTCTGCGGAAGATCAAGTTTCGTATGGAAACGCCAGCTTCGGTCAGGGAGGCCCTGCGCCGGGGAGATTGGGTGACTTCGGTGGATTTGACGGACGCCTACTTTCATATCCTTATGTATCAAGTGGACAGAAAGTGGCTCCGGTTCCGCTGGGGTCATCGGATCTTTCAATTCAGGGCTCTGCCCTTCGGGCTGTCCCTGGCCCCGTGGGTTTTCACTTTGGTGATCAGACAGTTGGCCGCGCTGATCAGGCAAAGAGGTATTCGTCTACGGACGTACCTCGACGACTGGTTGATTCTGAGTCAGAGTCGATCAGTGTGCCTCTTGAACACTCAGGTAGTGTTGAACCGGGCTCTGAGCCTGGGGTTCTCTGTGAACCAAGCGAAGTCGGAATTGACTCCCTCGCAGAGGTTTGTTTACCTCGGTATGGCGTTCGACACTGTCGCTTGGACGGTCCGGCCTACGCAGGAGAGGATTCAGAAGCTTCATGCTCTCATTTCGGCCGTGGCTGGCAGCCAGCAGGCTTCGGTGAGGGTCCTTACCTCGATTCTGGGCCAAATGGAATCTATGGCAACTCTGGTTCCCTTAGGGAGGGTGTACAAGAGGCCTTTCCAGGCTGCGCTCAGCTCTCTCTGGGAGCCGGCTTCGCAAGATTGGGACAAAATCGTCTCCACACAGGGATGGTTCAGTCACGCGACGGCTCGGTGGCTGGACCTAGACTGGATCTCTCAGGGGGTCCCCATCTCTCTGCCCCCTCCGGACATAGATCTGTTTACGGATGCGTCTATGGCTGGGTGGGGGGCCCACATCGGGGGCCAGGCGGCCTCCGGTCTTTGGACTCAGGCCCAGCGTCTCTGGCATATCAATCGCCTGGAGTTGGAGGCTGTTTCCCTCGGTTTGCTTGCGTTTCTCCCTCTGGTGGGCGGCAGACATGTCCGGTTGCACACGGACAATACAACTGTCGCTGCCTACATCAACAAGCAGGGAGGAGCTCGGTCGTTTTCCCTGTCAGACAGGGCATGCGAGGTTCTGGTGTGGTGCCACTCGCATCGGATCATGATCTCAGCAGAGTTCCTGCCGGGCAAGCTCAACGCTCTGGCGGATGCGCTCAGCAGGTCCTCTCAGGTGTTGCACACCGAATGGACGATCACTCACGGGGCGCTCCAGCGCCTGTGGGCACAGGTGGAGAAACCCATGATCGATCTATTTGCAACGAGATTTTCAAAGAGACTTCCCATTTTCGTGTCCCCCTTTCCGGACACGGAAGCTTGGGCAAGCAATGCGTTGGAGATCTCGTGGAGCGGCCTTCAGGCCTACGCATATCCTCCCTTTCCTCTACTCAGCAGAGTGGTGAGGAAGGCCGAGCTGGATCGTCCGGAGCTCCTGCTGCTGGTAGCCCCCTGGTGGCCTTCCCAGCAGTGGTTTCCAGATCTGCTGTTGCTGGCAAAAGGGGTTCCGATCCCTCTAAATCTGGTGCGGGGAGAGCTCGTTCAGCCAAGAACAGGCATCCCGCACAGAGACCCGCAGGCCCTGCGCCTACACGTTTGGAGACTGTGAGGTCGGAACTGCGGAAATCTGGCGCTTCAGACTCTACGCTGGATTTGGTTTTTAAGGCGCATAGGTCCTCGACTGCGTCTGTGTATGCTTGCCATTGGGCCGCCTGGGCCAAGTGGTGTAGGGAGACGGGGGTCAATGCAGTGGCCCCGCGCTCCTTACAGGTGGCAAATCATCTTTCTTTTTTGTCTGCTCAGGGCAGTTCGGCCTCTGCTTTGAGAGTCCGACGTTCTGCTATATCTGCTACTCTGAGACAGATAGGCAGATTGATTAACGTTAACGGAGTGATTGCTAGTGTGATCAAAGGGGCCGCTCTCCAGGAAGCGCAGAGACGGACCTCTGTCCCGGCATGGGACTTATTTTTGGTTTTAGAATATTTGCGTTCTGCGGCGTTTGAGCCTTTGCAGGCTGCTAGCCTGACTGATTTAACACGCAAGACGGTTTTTCTGCTTCTTCTGGCTACTGCTCGGCGAGGCAGTGAGATACATGCCTTGTCGGGTTTGTCGGAAGACATCGCGTTTGAGCGCGATGGTTCAATGTCGCTTCATTTCCGGCCTGGTTTTCTCGCGAAAAATCAAAAGCCAGGCCAATCCCCGCCCGTGGTCCGAGTCCCCCCGCTTGGGACTATCTTAGCTTCGCACGATCCAGACTTAGCTAACTGTCCAGTTAGGGCCTTGAAGTCTTACTTGGCTCGCACTCAGTTGGTTAGGGCCAAAAGCCAAAAACTTTTGTTCATTTCATTGAACACGAAATATGACAGGGACATATCGAAATTGACCCTTACAAGATGGGTGGCGACCCTCATTAGACGAGCTTATGAGTGGTGGCTCTCTCAGGAGAGGGGGGGGCGTTCAGTCCTTCCTCTGACATCAGCTCGAGTACATGAGGCCAGGGCCTGGGCGTCCTCTGTGGCCGTCTTACGTTCAGGGCGATTAAGCGATGTCTTGCAGACAGCTTACTGGAAGTCAGACGATGTATTCATCAACTTCTACCTTCGTGACATCTCTTGCACGCGACTGGATGGCTCCAGTGCTTTGCCGGCTTTGGTGGCTGCAGGGCAGGTGCTTGCAAGGACATAAGTAAGTTCCCTCCGCCTTTAGGAGGAATCTGCATTCATAAGAATTGGAGTAAGAATATGTGATTAAATCGAAAATTTTTAATTAAATTTTGATTTAATATAATATACTTACCCAATTCTTATAGTTAATACCCTCCCATCCGTCCCCGCTGGATTATGTCCTTGGGGGTTTGTTTGACTAATAGTCTCGAATGAACATTACGGATGCTAGCGCTCACGTGGTGCGCAGGGTGTTATGGGTAACCGAGCAAGGTCAGGCCATAGCAACGGCTATGGCGTCGCTTTTAGCTTGGTTACCACCCTACTAAGGGCAGGTAATTTGAGAGGTTTTTCGACATCTAGCATGTGGGACTAAAGTCAATGCATTCATAAGAATTGGGTAAGTATATTATATTAAATCAAAATTTAATTAAAAATTTTCGAAACAAGACATTACAAGAGGGGGGGGGCACACTTTCACAAAGGTGAGGAGTGGGGAGACAAGGGAAAGGAGAAACAAGTCGCGTAAGGCGAAATTACTACATTTAGTCAAGCTGTGGAACTCACAGAATGAAACTGAACGCACTGCATTTGTTCACAATGACCGTAGTCCGCCGCTTGTGCAAAACGGAGTGAAACTGACGAGCCTGTTTAGCGCGGTAGTGGTTTCGCTGTGCTGCATAGCACGCTTTTCTGTACCTCTCTTCGTTTTAACTTTCTGAGCGTGTTTTTAATCCAAACATATCATATCTATATGTTTTTGGAATCAGGAACCGACAAGGAATAAGATGAAATTGTTTTTAAATCGATTTTGGAAATTTAATTTTGATCATAATTTTTATATTTTTAATTTTCAGAGCTTGTTTTTAATCCAAATATAACATATTTATATGTTTTTGGAATCAGGAAATGATGTAGAATAAGATGAACGTAAATTTGGATCGTTTTATATAAAAAAAAAATGTATTACAATTTTCAGATTTTTAATGACCAAAGTCATTAATTAATTTTTAAGCCACCAAGCTGAAATGCAATACCGAAGTCCGGCCTTCGTCGAAGATTGCTTTACAAAAATTTCAATCAATTTGATTGAAAAATGAGGGTGTGACAGTGCCGCCTCAACTTTTACAAAAAGCCGGATATGACGTCATCAAAAGTATTTATCGAAAAAATATCCGGGGATATCATTCCCAGGAACTCTCATGTCAAATTTCATAAAGATCGGTTCAGTAGTTTGGTCTGAATCGCTCTACACACGCACAGACAGACAGACACACACACACACACACATACACCACGACCCTCGTCTCGATTCCCCCTCTATGTTAAAACATTTAGTCAAAACTTGACTAAATGTAAAAAGACGGGCGGGGATGTAGCTCAGTCGGAAGCGCGCTGGATTTGTATCCAGTTGGCCGCTGTCAGCGTGAGTTCGTCCCCACGTTCGGCGAGAGATTTATTTCTCAGAGTCAACTTTGTGTGCAGACTCTCCTCGGTGTCCGATCACCCCCGTGTGTACACGCAAGCACAAGACCAAGTGCGCACGAAAAAGATCCTGTAATCCATGTCAGAGTTCGGTGGGTTATAGAAACACGAAAATACCCAGCATGCTTCCTCCGAAAACGGCGTATGGCTGCCTAAATGGCGGGGTAAAAATGGTCATACACGTAAAATTCCACTCGTACAAAAAACACGAGTGTACGTGGGAGTTTCAGCCCACGAACGCAGAAGAAGAAGTAAAAAAGACATATACATTACAAGAGGGGGGGCACACTTTCACAAAGGTGAGGAGTGGGGAGAGAAGGGAAAGGAGACACTTTCACAAAGGTAAGTGATTTGGGGGGGGGGGGGGGGGGGGGAGGGTGGTGGAGGTCAGATGAGTGTGGTGAAGGGGGAGGAAAGAATTTCTTGACTTCACTTGTAACACGTCCCCAGCATGTGCCCCAGTGCCAACTAGTTGGATCACACTTTGAAAAGGTGAATGATTGGGGTGGGTGGTCAGATAGGGGGGGTGTGGGTGTGTGATCAGATGGGGGGGGGGGGGGGGTTGGTGATGGGGATCGGAGAGGCGGGAGCAAAGAGTTTCTAGACCTGACCCTGAAACACGACCCCACCATGCGCCCTAGTGGCAACCAGCTGTTGGATCACACTTTCACAAAAGTGAGGGGTGGGGAGAGAAGAGAAAGGAGACATGTATTACAAAAGAGGGGGGGTCCTTAAGATTGAGATAAAGGGGAAATTCATGAGCTTGTGGATTACACTCTTACCAAGGGAGGGGAGAAGATAGGAGAGGGACACAAAGACAGGAGACACACGAGAAAAGGGTAAGAGAAGAGACGGAGACGATGAAGAGAAAACGAGATGAGATAGGATAGTGAGACTGAGAGATGAGATAGGATAGTGAGACTGAGAGAGAAGAGAAGACTGAGAGAGAAGAGAAGACTGAGAGAGAAGAGAAGACTGAGAGAGAAGAGAAGACTGAGAGAGAAGAGAAAGTCAAGATGAAAGGTGGGGGAGAGGTGGACAGAGGGGAACTTGGGATTTAATGAGGAGGAAGACGGGTGGGGGAGGGGGGTGGTAAGAGGGGGAAGGGAGGATGAAGTTGGGGAGAAGAGAGAAGCAAGAGAAGAGAGAGAGAGAGTTGGGAGGAACGAGGAGAAAAAAGTTGAAAGACAGAGGCAGTGAGAACAGACAGAGAGAAGGGGAGAGGGTAGGGAGGAGGAGAGGGGTTTACTCTCTCATGTGAAGCTTACAGCAGTTACCTGAACAAGACTGATTCATGTGTTCTCTATTCTCTCTCCCTCCAGGTGTACAATGAACCAGAGGAGGACGAGGAGCTAGAAAAACACAAGAAAAGAAAAGAACACTTACTGCGCAAAAGATCCTCGGAGGAAACATGACTCCAAAGCAGAAATATTCCAGATGGGCCGTGCAGTCTTGAAGTCATTAGAGTTTCAGATGTGATTTGTAAAGCAAGTGTGTTACATAGAAGATTGATTGTTTAGAAATGAAATGAGGTGAAAGTGGAAGAAAATTCACATTAAACTTTGTTGAGGAGCTGTCTACTTAAAGCTGAAGCATGGGGTAACATTTGGGAATTTTTATGAAACTGACCATGAAACTGCATGGTAAAGTGTTTATGTTGATAGTGTTGAATTCTATTTTTACTGTACACTTTTCCAGTTAAGAATCAAGTTTTTAGAAAATGGATTTGAAACACTGTGATTGGTTTTCATCACTTATGACCTGTAGATGAAATTTTTAGTATTTTATTGCATGCTCGTTTTGCTTGTATGTGTTATGTTCCCTTTTGATTTTCAGTCACATTTCTAATGTTCGACTCATTGATCATGTTGACTAAGTCCTAATTATTTTATGCAGCTTACTGTAGTTTTTTTTTTAACAGACCATTCTAATTGTACAGTAGTGTTTGACTTTAGTTTAAAGAATTTACTTTAAATTATTTATTTATGCATTTACTTTTAAATTTATTATGTTTAATCATGATGACGGAGATGATGGTTATTTATTTTTTTATATGATGTTGATTAATTTTGTCAGTTTTGAAAGTTCAGTCAAATTAGAATGTAAACTTCGTAGGTTTGTTATGAAAGCTGTTTGCTAAAGTATTTCATGAATTCTCTACAGATTGGAAGTCCCAAAAGTTTCAGAACTCAAGAAAAAGCTGTAGTAATGGCATTGAAGGTGCTAAACAGAAGATATTTGGAAGGTGTTGTCTATTATTTGTATTTTTGAATTCCACTTTGATTTTGAAAGGAAAGCAGAAAGAGTTAATTTACACTTTACTTATGCGTTGATCGCTCTTCAACAAGGAATCTGTTACATTCTTACAGTGCACAGTCGCACAAACTACAAGAACAGACTATCAGTCCTCCTCAGGTCTGCTTTCTCTTAGTTGAGTTTCATGCCAACTTCTCGAAATCTCTGTAGCAGCGTAGCAAGGTTGCGGAGTGGTCAATGTCTCCTCCATAGACAATGATATCATCTTAGACTCCAGTAACACTGTTAAGGCCCTCAACAGCCTGATCTAGGCGTTTTTGAAACAGTTCACTTCTCACGCAGGTACCTAAAGGAAGTCGTTTCCATCAATAAGGGCCATATGGAGTCTTGATTCTTCATCCAGGTGTACGTGCCAGTACAGTAAGCATTACTTAGATCAAGCTTTGAAAGCACACGGGCACGTGACAGCTTTGGCAGTATGTCTTCAAGAACGGGCAAAGTGTAGTGCTCTCGTTTCAATGTCAAAAAGTCGAACAGAAGGTGGGGATCTGCTCATCAATAGACATATATAAATGTGGAATTTTTCAGGATGTGTAGGGGAACGTGTACGGGTAACGTCATCAAATCTAGTTTTTACTTCACGCGTTTGCCAAGATCTGCAGTCTTGGTGGGAGCAAAACAACGTATGCATTTGGAACATTGGAGAAAAAAAGTGAGTCAGGGGTGACGCAATATCTACACGTTCGATCATCTAGAACACTGTATTGGCTCTCAATCATCTCATACTTCGAAGTCAGTTGAGATTCCTCACTGTCACACAATGTGCAAATAATAGATAGTCTGCTTACAAGAAGATAGCTTAGCTACAAATCAACTCTGCCACCATGTTATGTTCTTACGATGCACAGTCACACAAAATACAAGAACAGACTTTCAGTTAACTTGCGTGATGTATTTGTTACTATGCCAAAATGTAGTGTAGTGCTCAGACAGTAAGGCAATAATGCAACATAATGCACTGCCTTACATACATAGCGTAGTAGTGTTCAGACAGTAAGGCAATAATGTAACATAGTGCACTGCCTTACATAGCGTAGTGCTCAGACAAGAAGGCAATAATGTAACATACTGCACTGCCTTGTCACACATTTTGAATGGAGATGATTTTTTTGCAAAGTATTTAACAAAGACATTACTGTCTGCAGTCAGCATTGTTTACCTGGTAGGCAGGTCCTACTTTAGCGCACCTGTAGTCTGTTAAACTGTGCCTGTAAACAAACATAGACAAAGACATCGAACACACATGCACGCACACATACGCAGGCATGCATGCACACACAAACAAACACACACACACACACACACACACACACACATATCCAACACAATATGCCCAGCTGCAGATCACAGCAAAAAATAAGCAAGACAGCAAAGTCAATATATCACTGTAACACAAGTTCCAAGATAAAGCTAGTCACTTCCTACAGCAAAGAACAAACACATGCAAAACAATAAATAATAAAGAAGCAAACTTGAACTTCAAGTATAGCCCAGGTCTTGCTTTTATTCCTCATTAAATTATTTTTACTAATTGAAGCTCGCTGGCAGGTCCGGAGTGTTGAAATGAATCTGCTGACTATAAACGTAGAAATCCAACCAAAGAATTCAGCGTTCAAAGAATTCTTTGGCGTGATATTGAGATTGTGGATGCTGCTTTGACGGTGTACTCTGCTGTGTGTATGACTTCAGAGGAAAGAGAGGTTAGATTGACGAGTCATAGTCTGGTTAATTTATTTGATGTATATCCATTTTAATTTGTTTTGGTGTGAAATGTTGTAGTCTATTGAATTTTGATATTAATTCTGATTTAGTTTGTTGGTGTAGGTATATATATTTTTGTGTGAGTGTTGTATTGACTCCCCCCGCGGATTAGGGGGAAGAATTTACCCGATGCTCCCCAGCATGTCGTAAGAGGCGACTAACGGATTCTGTTTCTCTTTTTATCCTTGTTAAGTGTTTCTTGTATAGAATATAGTCAATTTTTGTAAAGGTTTTAGTCAAGCAGTATGTAAGAAATGTTAGTCCTTTGTACTGGAAACTTGCATTCTCCCAGTGAGGTAATACATTGTACTACGTTGCAAGCCCCTGGAGCAAATTTTTGATTAGTGCTTTAGTGAACAAGAAACAATTGACAAGTGGCTCTATCCCATATCTCCCCCCTTTCCCCGTCGCGATATAACCTTCGTGGTTGAAAACGACATTAAACACCAAATAAAGAAAGAAAGAAAGAAAAGTTGTATTGACCAGATTTGCGTAGAAACTGTGGTAGTGAATGCAATCTTTGAGAAGTTGTTTTTCTTTGTTCTTGTTTTGGTTTTTGTTTCTCCACAGTGCAAATTTGTACTACTTATTGAGTAATTTTTGTAACTGGCAGTGAACTAATACATTCATTTGTAAATATCAAAGTCTCTTGATTGCTATGATTTTCATTGGTGGGGTTTTCCTTGCTATATCGGTCTTTTTTGTCTGACCAAAGAGAAACAAATATTTCTGCAGTGTGTGAATGCTGCCTAGTATGTGAATTAAAATTACTGTATTCAGTAACTCGCGCTTTTACTTTGAATACCACAGGCACAATTGGGCCAAAAAGCTTTGGGAAAGTTTGAACTCTGTATTTCTTCTAATGTCAGTGAGTGAAACACAGGTCATCAGCTGAATGAACTTTAGTTGTTAAGTGTGCATGAACTATTTAAATGTAAAAAGACTTGCTGATTTACACATTAGAGCGATTTTTAAACAGTTTTCTTTCCAGAACCTTTTGTGATAAACCACATACATTGTAATCGGAAGTCTTTCATTGTATGAGTGTGCAACGTATTAACTTTTTATACAGAGTTTGACATGATATTCACATTTTTTTTAATCATTGTAATTGTAAATTTGTTTGTTTTTTGTTTAATTTTTTTTATTTTTTTAATTTTTTTTTTTTGGGGGGGGGGGGGGGGGGGGGGTAGATGGAGACAAAGACGGTGGATTAAAAAAAAAAAAGGCACATGTTTTGTATTTGAACAATTTCTTTCTAATAAGTTTGTCATTCCTGTAAACTACGTACTCATGTCTGTATTTCTGAACTTGTTGACATGATCTTTGTAACAATCATGTTACCAAGGACTTATGTTTTCTTTTGGAAACTTTGCCTGCAATATCGGAAATTAGAGAAACACACTGAAAAAGGACTTGTTGAGGCCTCCGAGTTTTGACAACACTGTATGTGACACATGCAGTTTGTTTTATGTTCCTGTGTGTGTGCAGAGTATTGAAGCCACCCAAAGTTTCATTTTTAATGCAGCTCACAGTTTCATTACTAATGCAGATAATAATTACAGGGAAAAAACCTGTCGCAGCAAAAAAAAATGCAGACTACTCATTATGTTATGTTTTCTGTTTTTCTATAAAAAAAAATGAAAAAAATCCATTTCCACTTGGTTTTTGTTCAAGACTTCACGGGCTACTGTAAATCTCTGATTACATTACAGTTTTAGTTCGTGTGTGTGCACAAATGTGAATCGCATTTGGTCCAATGCCTAATGGACTTGATGTATATGTAGTGTACAGTACTGGTGTAGAGTGTGTTGTTGCATGTGAGGGAATAGGTAAACACCGTGTATGTGTAAAATAAAGTTTTGCAAAGAGATTGTTGTGTAAGAAGTAAGGTGCGAGTGTTTCATATCATGGGTAACACGTTACATATTGACTTGAGCCTGTTACGTGATTGATACTGATGTGTTGTTACTATCTACATGTTACCAGGTGCCTGCTCAGACTAAATAAAGTCTATTTATTGAGAAAACTTGTCTGTGTTTGTAGAAAGAATGTGTGTCTTTGTGTGTCGGAGACAGAGTGTGTCAGAGACAGAGTGTGTCAGAGACAGAGATAGTTCCATGTGTATTTTAAGAGAGAGAATGTGTACGTGTGTGTATGTGAGAAATAGAGAGGGAACTAAAAATATTAACCCTTACGCTGCCAATCAAAACTTGCGTATGTGCATTCCTGACTGCCAGGGAATATTGGAGTTCGGGGTGTAATAATTCACAAAAAATTCTAGTTCCAAACTGGCAGTAGGTAGGTAAGTAAAACCGATGTTAATTTTAAGGGAAATTGAACCAAAAAGCTGTTTTTAGTGTCTAATCATGGAAATAATAATTAGTTTGGCTTATAATGATGTTTAAATATGAACTTTTGAAAAATCAGTCCGGCGCATCTTCCGGTGCCTGTGGATCAAACACAGGTGGCTGTTTTGCTCGCTCCAAGAAAGGATTATAATCACTATCATCTACCTGTTTGCAACGAATCGTCCGAAAGAAGATCTCCCCCTTCCCCTGTCAGTATCCATAGTCATTTGCACCGCCTGTAGCGTCAGTCCGGCTTTGTTTTTCCCTACCGTGGCCCGGTCGATTTCCACCGTTTGCCATTTTGACGAGTCGAGATTTCTCTCCCCTATCCTGTCGCCAAGGCCGAAAATAGCCTTCAGACGCAAAACCGCGTCACCATTTATGTTTATTCATGAGAATGGGGTATCCTACCAAGCCATTGGCTGCTATTTTTGTGTCAGCAGTGACATCGCACTTCTGGAAAATCCCGGAACCGTCAAGACGGGTAAACTCGTCCTAAGGCGCTGCGGCTGCACAAGCGCAGGACGGGTATACCCGTCCTAAGGTAGGCAAGTGGTTAAAGTAACACCAGTTCATTCTTTTTTCCAATTTTATTTTATTTTACTGTAAAGCATACAGAAAGATCCCAAGTTATCTCCTCTTTGTCTTGATATTTCCTCCCCCACCCCAATAAATTGAGCACCCTTCATGCATTCAAGTACAAGGGCAGAAAAATAGTCCATACATGTACTTGTTTTGTTTTATTCATGACAGAATTTGGGACCACTTGAATATAGTTTTACAAGAATTGGATTTCTGTACACATAAAGATGAATGTTCTGGCCAGTTGACACAGCAGACAATTATGTACAGATAAACGAGTTTAGAACATGTAAACATGCATGCTTATTACAAAATACGAACTAGAAATATATTTTGTACATGAACAAAAGGACATACACCAGGACACTCTGTAAAGATACAAAATACTACGCATCAACATGTTTCCAGCTGCAAGCAAATACATTGTCTACATGAACAGGATTTTTGAACACATGTAAAAACGAGATAAAACACAGATAAGAACGAGTTTCTACCCAGGCACAGGATTTCTGAAAACATACATACCAATATAATTACCGAAATGTTCCCTGCTCTGATGCCGGCCACCTCCCAATAATGGGCACATGTTGCATTTCTTAATTTTCCTCTTTTGACCAAAATACACCTGTCAATGTCATTCTTTCTTTCTTTATTTGGTGTTTTACGTCGTTTTCAACCACGAAGGTTATATCGCGACGGGGAAAGGGGGGGAGAGGGGATAGAGCCACTTGTCAATTGTTTCTTGTTCACAAAAGCACTAATCAAAAATTTGCTCCAGGGGCTTGCAACGTAGTACAATATATGACCTTACTGGGAGAATGCAAGTTTCCAGTACAAAGGACTAAACATTTCTTACATTGTCAATGTCATAACAGACCACCTGTAATATAGGGACACTTTTGGCCGGTCCCAAGGGTGTTCTTTCATTGCACATACCATTGGTGGCCGAGTGGTAACGCACTTGCGCTCGGAAGCGAGAGGTTGCGAGTTCGACCCTGGGTCAGGGCGTTAGCAATTTTCTCCCCCCTTTCCTAACCTAGGTGGTGGGTTCAAGTGCTAGTCTTTCGGTTGAGATGAAAAACCGAGGTCCCTTCGTTGTACACTACATTGGGGTGTGCACGTTAAAGATCCCACGATTGACAAAAGGGTCTTTCCTGGCAAAATTGTGTAGGCATAGATAAAAATGTGTGACTTGGAATAATAAGCCGTGAAAAGTAGGATATGCGCCGAAATGGCTGCGATCTGCTGGCCGATGTGAATGCGTGATGTATTGTGTAAAAAAATTCCATCTCACACGGCATAAATAAATCCCTGCACCTTGAATATGTGCGCGATATAAATTGCATAAAAAAAAATTTAAAAAAAAAAAAAAAATTCCTGCGCTTAGAACTGTACCCACGGAATACGCGCGATATAAGCCTCATATTGATTGATTGATTGACCGTTGCAGCAGATTATGTCTGGTTGTAGTGAGTGGGGTATACATGCATACAAATTCATACCAAAACATTCCAAGAATATATTAACGCTGAGCAGCAGTTTCTTGAACATATCCCTCTTATTGTTTGAGTTTAATAGTAAATTCGCAATGCACAAACACGCACAAACACACTTGTCCGTCACCAAAAGCACAATCGTCCCAAGCTATCATTTGCATTTAAAGAGAAGGTTACTATACGTTATTTGCGTGTTTGACCAAAATATGACATTTTACACAGATCGAGACAGTCATTGTTCTCCGAGACCGCGATAGCGGTCGAGATGAACAATGACTGTCGAGATCTGTGTAAAATGTCATATTTTGGTCAAACACGCAAATAACATTTATGTATCGATCGAATTCCTTTCAGGTACTATGACTTTGTTGTTGTTTTGACGATTGAACGAGCCCGGGCACACACCCATGCAATCAAACACATAAGCTTCATATTTGGGCGTTTCAGGTTGACCGAAACTTCAAAGGAACTACAAAACACACGTCATGTACTGACTTTGTTATTGTTTTGACATTGAACAGCACACACACATGCAATCAAACACATGACGTGTGTTTTGTAGTTCCTTTAAAGTTTCGGTCAACCTGAAACGCCCAATTATAAAGTTTTGTAGGCCTCTAACGTCACATGGCTCAAAGAAGGGAAATCCAATGTCCAATCGATACATATAACATTTATTTATTTGGTGTTTAACGTCGTTTTCAACCGTTCAAGGTTATATCGCGACGGGGAAAGGGGGGAGATGGGATAGAGCCACTTGTTAATTGTTTCTTGTTCACAAAAGTTACATTACATAATTAACTCTGCAAATAGTAAGCAACTTAAGAATACAATTCAATTTTACGCTCATATTTACAGAATTTTTCTTCTGCACCTTCAAAACTCCTTCAATTTCTTCTTCTTCACTCCAAAATATTTGAAACAAATATTTCTTTCATCAAGGTAAAACACATACCCTTTTCATTGAAACCAACCCTGAATTACTTCTGTTCATTTTTATATATTTAGTACAAGTATCACAGTTACTCTGAGCTAACAATTAAGGCTGTAAAACACAGGCTGAACACACACACACACACACACACACACACACTGAACTGCATTGAAAAGTTGTGACACTCTCCCACCCACATCCACCAATTCACACACACCCATTAAACTACATTAAACAAAAAAATCACAAAAGATTCTTCGAAACTAAACCACAGCCAAATCGGGTCTTTCGTGTTTTATATTACAGATTTTTGTCACCATAATTTTTTTTTTCATTATCGCTAATGCAATGTGACCTATTCAAGTCATAGTATTTATTTTGCGGTGAAACATTTTAAACAACACAAATTTAGACATCACCTTTATGTTAATTAGGCACCTAAGCATGCTTTTATGCACCAAAGCTCATATATATATACAACACAGGAGAACAACAGATTTTTTAACAGGACCGTGAACAGCAAAGGAACACACACGTAAACAATAAAATAAACCATTATGTACAAAAAGAAAGTCGACCAAAAAATGACACGAAATACAGCAGTTCTTGGCCAGCATAAACATACCAATGCATTTTTGTCAGTGTCCGAGAACCAATATCTTGAAAAAAAATGCATAAAATTCCCTGTATAGCTCTATTAACCGCTGCATTCGTCTTTGTACAAAATGAGACCCACAGGCAAGGTTGGCAAATTCAAAAACTAGCACCAAGAAAATAATCTCTGCTTTCCATATCCTCTAATCTATCATGCTTTACAAGCTTTAGAAACCCAGTATTGTCAGTAACTTTCTGGAATTAGTGTCTTTTTTTTGTTTGCTAGAATAGCATGACTGACAGACAGCTTGACTAGATGACTCTGAACTTGCCTTCTGTATAAATTATTAGCTATACATGTCGCAATTTGAGCACCCAGGGATGTTGCCAGAAGTTTATCTTGTGTGTTGCAAAATTGCCAATGTGGCCACACAAATTTCAGCAACTTTTCAGAAGTTTTAGGCTGACCTTGTTGTCACTGTGACATTTTTTTATTCACAATTCTGTAAAAAATGACGACAAAGATTGTGCCAAAATCTTTGCTGTCATTTCGGCGACTCAAAACAAGTTTAGGTTGTTCACCTTCTGTTGAGGCCAAACGACATCCCTGATCGCATATGATTCATTGTCAAAATCAAAACAATGCTCATGCAAATCCTGTCCAAGCACAGCTCACTTTTAAGTACTAAAGAGTGAAATTAAAATCAGTTGTCAACTGCAAGAACAGCCTTCCATATCCCCCCCCCCCCCCCTCACTTTTAAGTACTAAAGAGTGAAATTAAAATCAGTTGTCAACTGCAAGAACAGCCTTCCATATTCCCCCCCCCCCCCCAAAAAAAAAAACCAAAAAAAAACCCCAACAGG
>NC_090247.1:25773439-25818439 GCF_037325665.1 Littorina saxatilis
TACAAAGCCATGTCATTGTCAACATAAATACGTCAAATTAACATCACGCAGGAATGCGTATGGTACAAGACAGAAGATATAAGATGTAACAAACTGTAATACCAACATGGAATACTTCTAATAATGATGCACTTTACACCTGCTGTGAGTAATTTTGAACTCACTGTTTTGTGCTAGATCTTGACCAAACCTACCAAACAAGACCCAAAACCCAACACAACACCTAAACGCACAGACAGACACATATATGAATATGTAACTTTGAAACACGCAAGACAACACACAATCTACTTACTTTTTGGCCAGAACTTTGCGTTCCTCAGGCGTGTAGTCCAGAGAACCAATGGCCCCACCTCCATGTGTAGGCATAAACCCAATGATGGCCAGTAAGGCTGTTCGAACTGTAAAGTAAAATCAAGATCACTTTTAGTTTTACTGTCTTTGAGCGCCTTCTGTTAGAGTCACATCATCCAATAATAAGACAATACGCTTCGGCTTTGATGATATGCACTACTTCACTTTAAATTACTGTGACTATGCACTAATGTATGTAAACAATAACATAAACCTGAAATGTAAAACTTTTCTGTAAAGCTTTATTAATTAGCTCAGCTTTGTTTCAATGTAAAGATAATGCCTCAGTCGTGTTATTTTGCTAATCTTTTTCTTATGATGCGAAGGACTATACGTGCTGTATTTTGAAGACCTCTTACTGATGAAAAATGTTTCAATTTGACATCAGAGTTTTATCTGTTAAAAACAAAAGCAACTATGCACTCACTTGACCATGATGGCTGCCAGGACTCTGGGTGGTGACCAGATATACTCAAGCAGATTTTCTTGAATATCTCAAAACGGCCATTTGGCTGGAAACAAAGAAACAGTATAAAACAAACTACATAATGGCAGGCACAATAAAAACATTAAATCATACTGCAACCCACTGCAAATTTGTAAACACTCACGCACGCACTCGCACACACGCATGCACACTTGAATGCACACACACACACGCACATGGTCACACACACCCTCTCTGTCTCTCTTGTTTAGAAACTGTTTCTTTGTCTGTGGATGAAATAGTCTAACACTACAGTACAATTAATGCATTCGACTTTAGCTTTTTGCCAGTCCCCTTTCCCATACCCCACCCCTAAAGGCAAAAGGCCAGTAATTAACTCAGACTCACTCACACCACCCAACAGTTGCTGATCACAGAAATCAGATGCAATAAAAAAGACAAATCCCAAAACAAACAGACTAGCTGCTAGTGCTAACATTACAACATTCAAAACCAAACTTTTTAGGTTATTTGAACGTTTAATTATTGACAAAAGAAAACGTTACATATACAGTAAATCAACCCAGTGGGCAGTAGACAGACAAACACTTATGGTACAAATAATGAACTGATCTCAAAATTGACGATGTATCTAACATGCAAGATGCTGGTGAGGTAATTACAAAATAAACTACAGCCCTCCCCGCCCACACACATCAACAAACAAAAGTTACTTTGGAAGGGAATGGAAACATTTTCTGTCGGTGGACAGATTAGGCAGGAGAAGCACCCACCCCCAGCTCTCATGCACCACCCATGTCAAGTACCTGTGGTTCAAGCCCTTCAACGGAACTATACCTCGTTTACACAATGTTTTCAAGGGAAAGTGATCTGTTGTAATTATCTGTGCATGAATGAACTTAATTCTTGTTCACAATCTACTTCTTTGCGTTCATTCATTTTCATTTTCATTTCATTTTCATTTTCTTTCATTTTCATTACTTTATTGTCCCATCGCTGGGAAATTCGGGTCGCTTCCTCCCAGTGGAAAGCTAGCAGCAACGGAGTCGCGCTACCCAAGTGTCTGCGTGTTTAGGTGTATTCAGCCACCTGCACTTATGGCAGAATGACCAAGGTCTTTTACGTGCCATTGTGATGACACGGGGGTGGGACATGGCTTCCGTCTCTGGGTCTGCACATAAAGTTGACCCGTGTCCGTCCCGGCCCGAATTCGAACCTGCTATCTTCCGATCACAAGTCCAGTGCTCTATAGCTACCAACTGAGCTACCGGGCCCCCAAAACCAAAGAGAGAAAAAACCGCAACAAAAACAAAACAAACAAACAGTAGTTACTTACCGTCAGCAGTATAATACTGGGGGGTTTCATGGGGTACTCTGGCGGCAGGATGATGCGACCGTGATAAATCCCATTGTCAAACTCACTGTCCTCAGGTCCGCGCAGCGTGAAGTGCCATTCAAACAGGTTGTCCTGTGAGCACACAAAAAACTCTCTGCGTGAGTTATTTTGTTTGTTTGTTTGCTTAACGTCCAGCCGACCACGAAGGGCCATATCAGGGCGGTGCTGCTTTGACATATATATAACGTGCGCCACACACAAGACAGAAGTCGCAGCACAGGCTTCGTGTCTCACCCAGTCACATTATTCTGACACCGGACCAACCAGTCCTAGCACTAACCCCATAATGCCAGACGCCAGGCGGAGCAGCCACTAGATTGCCAATTTTAAAGTCTTAGGTATGACCCGGCCGCGGTTCGAACCCACGACCTCCCGATCACGGGGCGGATGCCTTACCACTAGGCCAACTGTGCCGGTCGTGAGTTATTGAACACATTACAAAACAATTCAATACAATAATACTTTATCATTTCAATAGAGAAATTACATTGTGGCTGAATAAACACACAATAAGATCAAAATAAACAATAGACACACACACACACAAACACGCGTGTGTACACGTTACTTATGGATTTCAGCCATTCTACCACCTGTAATGTGGCGACACTTTTGTTTGGTCTCAATGGGGTTCTTTCATCGCAGGTACCACTGTATCTCTGAATGTTAACAATGTTAATTATTTCAACTCAATCTATCCTTTCTTATCGATGACAATCTAATTGAATGGACTGTATGTGTAGAAACCCTCTGTTGCTCATGAGGACAGTATTTCTATGGCTGAGCAAAATAGTTTTGTTCTGCCACGCTGAACACTTAAAATGTATGGTCCCATTGCATTGGTTTCACTTGAACAGTTTAATGTGATGGTGTATATATAGTCTCTCTGCTTGTTCTCATTCTTTAGAACACTAATAGAACCATCTAGCTCCGGGATTGAAAAACTGATAACACAAAACAGTGAAGATGAAGTTTATC
This sequence comes from Littorina saxatilis, assembly GCF_037325665.1. Taxonomy (NCBI): domain Eukaryota; kingdom Metazoa; phylum Mollusca; class Gastropoda; order Littorinimorpha; family Littorinidae; genus Littorina; species Littorina saxatilis. Next base: position 25,776,616 of record NC_090247.1, read on the forward strand.
AGCTGATTCAAAAATATTAGAGAAGAAAGACTTTCCAAATCTCACTCATTTATATTATTATAATGAGAGAAAAAATTGGACAGGCAGCAAATAAACAACTCTAGCACAGTAGCAGCACAACAAATGCCAGCTGCACAGCTCCAAATACATGTAACAATTTACAAATCAAAACCTCCCTAATAACTCACCTCCAGGGGCTGGGCGTGATACAGCTCTGTACAGCTATCCACAATCTAAACCTCCCCAATAACACACCTCCAGGCCTGTGTGAGATACAGCTCTGTACAGCTATAACTGTGTTTTAATTTTAAATGTGTCAAGCGCAAAGAGCATAATTGTAAAGTTATGATGTTGTGCTATATAAATGCTCATTTATTAATATTATTATTATTATTATCCACAATCTAAACCTCCCCAATAACACACCTCCAGGCCTGTGTGAGATACAGCTCTGTACACCTACCCTCAATATAAACCTCCCCAATAACACACCTCCAGGCCTGTGTGTAATACAGCTCTGTACAGCTATCCACAATCTAAACCTCCCCAATAACACACCTCCAGGCCTGTGTGAGATACAGCTCTGTACACCTACCCTCAATATAAACCTCCCTAATGACTCACCTCCGGGGGGGCTGGGCAGGATACAGCTCTGTACATTTACCCACAATCTAAACCTCCCTAATAACTCACCTCCAGGGGCTGGGTGTGATACAGCTCTGTACAGCTACCCACAATCTAAACCTCCCCAATATCTCACCTCTAAGGGTTGGGCGTGATACAGCTCTGTGGGCTCTTTCAGCTCCTGTGCTTCCTTCATCAGTCGCTTCACAGCTGTGGGTATGATTTAAAGCAATGTGTTATATAATGCACCTTGAATCAAATTGTTGAGCTAAAAGCTTTATGTTTATCAATATCATACAAGGCTTTTCATCAATAAATATATATATACGAAAGTGAGAGCAAATGAATTATGATATTAACACGTGGAGCACGGGAGCATACAGGAGAATGAACACACACACACACCCATGTTCACACACACACACACACACACACACACACACACACACACACACACACACACACAAACACACACAAACAGGCGCATGCACACACAGATACTATTAGAATCCAAGCCAAATAAATCCCAAAGACTCCCTCATAGTCATACATATTTATACTGCCAGCACTGACATAATCAATACCTGAATAGGTAGAGTCTATCTTATCGATCTCCACCAGCTGTCAACTAGATCAGTCCTCATAGGTGCTGATAAGTTCAGTGCCCTGGGGCAATATACACGCTATTCTTGGATGATAAAAGGACACAATACAGGTATAAACACTGACAGCATCAGTGTAACACTGACAGATGTGTATATGAAGAATCTGCCCAACACAACCCCTGGATCTTCACAGCAACAATTTATTATGCCCCTCTTAAAGGCTGCCATATTCGTAGCGTTCATTAATTAATTCATATTGTTTACATGTGCCAATCTTCTGAAATTTATGTTATAAAACTGTACCTAAGGGGATATAATAACGATTGGCTGTAGCTTTCGAACACAGAAAAAATTATTTCAGTATTGCAAAGTGGTGTTGATAGTGTCGAATGTAAACAGAACAGTCTCAAACGCCATCTTTGGTTTACGAAATGTGACGTCAACGGTCTAAAAATAGCCCAAGTCCTGGAGAACTGTTGCTAAAAATGCAATAAAGAATTAATCATTTCTCGTAATTGGTAAGGACTTCAAACCTAAAACTTTGAAGGAAGCTTAATTTATACATCCCCGCAACAATGGGAAAAGCCCTGGAAGTAATTAAACTAATTAAATAGGACTATGTCAGCCTTTAACAAATGGTTAAAGGCACAGTAAGCCTCCCGTAATCCATCACAGATACTGTCAGGCTATTACACACAGTACAAACACCCTTCCATTTGAACGCTCACCAAACGAGAACATCCTAGGTGCCCTACGTAAAGAGCGAGCAATTTTCAAAGAATTAATTTTGCGGATTGTGTCAGAGACAATCGGACCGTTGTGCGTTTTGGCGCTAGACCTAACTTTTAAAATCTAAATAATAAATTGACAGCTTGTTACACAAACATTCTTAAATCATAAAAGAATTCTTTTTTCATCAAGACAAGATCAGTACAATTCGAAGTTTTGAAAGTTTGAAAAAAGAAAAGCCCGGAAGCAGGGTCACGCAAGGTCGTGGTTCTCGTAGCAGACGACGGTTTATATTACCTATCGCCAGTTCCTCTGAAATGTCAAAAGCCATCGCTAGAGTTCTTGTGAACCACAGCCGTTTGTTTTGTGCATGAGTCAGAGGTACTTAATAACGTGCTTTTGCAGATAAGCTCACAGCGAGTCTCGCATTCAAATTACTGACGACTACATTGTGAAAAAGTGAAACTTGATCACACGGGTTCACGATGGCTCAGGGGTAAGATAAACCACGCAAAAATAAATTCTTTGAAAATTGCTCGCTCTTTACTGAGGGCACCTAGGATGTTCCCGTTTGGTGAGCGTTCAAATGGGAGGGTGTTTGTACTGTGTGTAAAAGCCTGACAGTATCTGTTAATGTTATGGTTTACAGGAGGCTTACTGTGCCTTTAAGAATCGCTTAAAATGTTACACTTGGGCACTGCATTAACACTTTCTTCCCCAGCTATGCTGACCAAGTTTTTTTTAGCCGAGACCAGGTGTGCTGCAGCAGTTCTATAAACAAACTATTCTTGTTCTATTATTTATTATTAAATGTTGGCTGTCTCTTTTTTGGAGGATTTATTCTTGTTCTGTTTTTTGTTTTAGTTTTTTTATTCCTCCATGCAAATTAAGATTAAAGCCTACAAAGTGATGCTGCCAATACTGAATAGGTTCACAAAATCAGCACAAGGAATTATATTTAAATTTAATACGAGACTGTTAAGCATCCAGCAGCTATAGATAGTCCCTGATTTCACTTCCATGTTGGCCACTGTAATACATATATATATGTATTATATTATAATGTGACAATTATCTAATTTGCTTCTCTGGCCATTACAAACGCCCCAAGCAACAAGTATTCATGACAAGTACAAAATTCTGATTATAATCATTCCTACATCCATTTCAGCTCCACATCACCCGATGTCCCCCAGGCGTTGTGTGAATCATATGCCTGAGTCTGACCTACCCATAACCCTGTCGCCTCACACTGTCCCGGGCATACAGATGCTTTTATTGTTTTCAAATAGATCTCTCTCTGAGTCTCTCTCTCTATATATATCGTTTGGTCTGTACATTTTATCAAAGTGTGTAAATATCGAAATTTAATTTCACAAAGTCGTTGAAATCACAAGACATGGCATTCAGATGCTCCCAAAAGTTCAGTAATGCGTGTAATCGCCCTGGCTGTTCTGGCACTCGACGCAGCGAGTCCTCATAGAGTTGACCAGGGTGGTGAAGATCCTCTGTGGAAGCGCCAGTGCCACTCAGCCTGCAGCATCTGGTAGAGGTGCAGGATTGCATCCCTGGGAGGGGGGTGGTTGCTCCTCACTTTGTGATCCAACTCATCCCAGACGTTCTCAATCGGGTTGAGATCAAGACTGCATGCTGGCCACTCCATTCTGTTGACTCCAGACTGCTGCAGGACATCGTTGACCCCCCTTGCCCTGTGGGGGCGAGCGTTGTCATCCTGGCAGACAGCCTGCGATCCCATCTGCTGCAGTGTAGGCACAGCCAGCGGTCGAAGGATCTCATCCGGGTATCGGAGGCCAGTCAGGTTACCCTGTACATGAAACAAGGGTGTTCTGTGGTGAAGGCTGAAGGCCCCCCAGACCATTACAGAACCTCCACCAAAGGCCACCTTTTTTTTAGACAGTGGCGTCAATGTAGCGTTCCCCTTGGCGCCTCCAGACCCTCAGTCGGTCGTCGTTGTGGTTCAGGGTGAAGCGTGATTCATCACTGAACAGGACCTGGGACCATTGCTGATGTGTCCACCTCACGTGATGTCTTCAGAAGGCGCGGCGTGCTGCCCTATGGGCTGGAGTTCAGCGTGGCCGTACAGCTGGGCGACGAGAACAGAGGTTAAACCCATGAAGGTGATTCTGTATGGTCTGCTAGCTGATGTTGGTGTTAGTAGCCACCCTCAGCTGCCTTCGAATAATGCTTGAAGAGGCTGTTCTTGTTTGCAAGGCTTATAGTCAATCAATGAGACGATCTTCACGTGGAGTTTTCTTCTTTGGTCGCCCAGGTCTGCGTCTTTCCTGGACCCTCCCAGTGGCTGTGAAACGTTGAATCAGTCTGACAATGACCGAGATGGACACGTGAAGTCGCCTGACCACTTCTCGCTTGGGGACACCATCTTGGAACTATGCAACAGCTCGTCCTCTCTCAAACTCGTTCAATTTTCGTCGTGGAGGCATTGTCACTGTTAGATAATGCCTAATACTGATGGTATGTCTTCTCAAAAAGCCAAGCAAGTGACAGCATCTCACACATAAACAGCAGTGCTTGCACGTGCATAATGGTTTTTCCATGTGGCTTGTGCAATGTGTTCGGGCAGGTCCTTTTTCGCAAGTTTCCGCTTTTTCTTTTGCTACCAAGCTCAGTAGTAGAGAATCCCGTGCAATTTTTCCACAAACACAACATGAACATCGCCCACTTAATTACAGCTGAACAATAATTCATAACAATTTGGTTTGACTGAGAAATAAATAACAGTAGCGAACTGATTTTATTGAGCACCTGTTTTCTCATAGTGATCCTTAACTTTTTGTGAGTAGTGTATATATATACATAATGTTTGACAAATACTGAAATAGCGCAGATGTTCATATCATGCCAATTTTTCACAGGAATCAAATAGGATAATATAGGTATCCTAATATAGCCAGAATTTTATACTCGAACCATGCAGAGACCTTCAAAACAGCTTACAGCAGTAATTAAGCACGCTATTCTTCTAAAAATGGGACAACAAAAACATAATACACACAAAACCACACACACAAACACCAACACCAACAGTAACACACACACACACACACACACACACACACACACACACACACACACACACACACACACACACACTGCCAAGGTCGGCAAAAGTGAAGGTTTGATACTGGCAGCAAGTAACATTTGGCAAAATCAAACTGAATATGATGTTACAACGATCGAGAGAGAGAGAGAGAGAGAGAGAGAGAGAGAGAGTTGCAGAACTAGCACAAGACGATATAGTGTGTTCTGACTGTTCATCGATACGATTCGTGCCAATTACCTGGACTTCGCATATTATATTGGCCTTGCATCTTGTCTGCTTCTGATATCGCACAAACACTTCGCTTTCCTCGTCGTCGTCTCTGCAAAAAGTGGCCGCAAGTATTGGTAATCGTTCTCTCACTTCTACGTGGCTTCCGCAACTGGGAACACCTCAGCTAAAAATGTAAAAATTGATTGGACGTTACCGGGAAAACGTTTCTACAGTAACCAATCAGAGCAGCTGTATTTTCAGTATCTCTATTATCCGGTTCCGGGGGAAGAGCAGACCAAAAACACGTGTGTTTGTTTTGAAGGACAAATGTGTTACTATTGATTTTACGCCACTCTCTTTGAGAGTACATCACTCGTGTAAAGAGATCGAACATGGCAGCTTTAGCGGCGAATGTGTCGTCTATTCTGAAGACTGTTAACACTGCACACAGAAGCCTGCGATGCTGTCTTGCACTGCAAAAACGTTACAGATACAAGAAGAAATGGGTAACTGCTGTTATACTTTTAAAGCTTAAAACGACACAACAACAACACCATGTTAGCCAACTCACCAACTGGTCAAGTAGCCAGATGAACAAAAAAAATAAACACACAAGCAAATCAGCAGGCAGTCGGCATCAATATATAACCATGGAAACAAGTGGACAAAAACACTTACCAAACTATCTTTAAAATGTAATGTATTTATTCATTTGTTTATGTTCATAATTCATTAATTGTTTGTGAGATTGCTTGTGAGTCTATTCCATGCAGCTACAGAGAGACACATGGTCATGGGGACAACCCCCCCACCCACACACACACACTCTCTCTTTCTGTTTCTCTCTCTCTCTTTTTCTCTTTCTCTCTCTCTCTTTCTCTCTCTCTCTCTCTCTCTCTCTCTCTCTCTCTCTCTCTCTCTCTCTCTTCGCTGTATGTGTGTGGCCAAGGCGTTCTTTGTTGAAGTGTGCAACAGTAAGGATTAAAATATACATGTACACAACTTTGACCATGAGGCATAACAAGTTTTGTAGAACTTTCCTATATTTTGCCTGTGTCGAGTTATCCCAGCGAAGCTGGAGGTATTCCACTGACGCTATACTGTAATAGACTTAAGAAATATTCATGCCGATAATATATATGATAAAGAAGGATTTTTTTAGCCCTAAATGGGGCTACAGTTGGGGATGGAAGTTCACCAAAAATTGGGAACATACTTACTAAAATACGGTGGGTGCTGACCAATTCTTCGATTTTTGATCCAACGCCACCCAGGGCCACTTTGTTAGGGTAGAATTTTGGAGACCAATTATGCTCGCGCTAGTAGACGACGTACGTCACAAAGTTTTTACGTCAATGCAAGGTGGCGTCATCCCCTATCTAGGACCTTTCTCTCACGCGTGTGGTGTGTGTGTGTTTGCATGTTTATGTGCACAAGACTAGTGTGTGTGTGAGTGTGTGTGTGTGTGTGTGTGTGTGTGTGTGTGTGTGTGTGTGTGTGTGTGTGTGTGTGTGTGTGTGTGTGTGTGTGTGTACGCGCGCACGGGAGTATGTGAGAGAGAGAGAGAGAGAGAGAGAGAACAAGAGAGCGTGTAGCCTATAGTGTGTGTGTCTGTGTATATATATGCGTGTGAGTGTGTGTTTTGTGTACATGAATGGTGTGTGAGTGTGTGTGTTTATAATCTTGAGAGAGAGGGAAAAGAGAGCATGTGTGTGTGCTTTGTGTGTGCTCGTGTGTGTGTGTATGTAAGGGTGTGTGGATGTCTGTCTGACTATGAGCATGTGTGTGAGTGAGAGTGTGTGTATAAGTGTTTGTGTGTGGTGTGTGTGTGTGTGAGTGCGTAGTTGTGTGGATGTGTGTGTGCGAGCGTGTGTGTGTATGTGAATGTGTGTGTGCGTGTGCGTGTGTGTGAGTGTGTGTGTGTGTGTGGGTGAGAGAGACAGACAGACAGACAGAGACAGAGAGAGACAGACAAAGAGACAGACAAAGAGAGAGACAGAGAGACAGACAGACAGACAGATAGATGGACAGAGAGAAAGAGAGAGAGAGAGCGAGAGAGAGAAACTGAAACTGAAACTGAAACTGAACTTTATTACCAAAGGATAGAGGTTTTAGGCAAAGCCTAATCTTACAACCTGTCCCTTATACAAACACTTAATACAGACGCACATAATATAGATAGTAAAATTGACAAGGTTATTGTTACTTACAGACGTACATAATGTAAATAGTAATAAGAAAAGGGTTATGGTTTTGTATACACATTCAAAAATGGGAAAAACAATATAGTTTGGAAATTGCAGCATAGTTGCAATAATGCATTGCATATAAACATCCAAAACAACTAATAACAAAAGGGAGAAAACAAATGTGGAGAGGGCGAGAGAGAGAGAGAGAGAGAGAGAGAGAGAGAGAGAGAGAGAGAGAGAGAGAGAGAGAGAGATGTGTCCTTCGCTGGAGGTATATATATATATGCAGTGTCTTGGCTTTGCACTTCTACTTAATTATTATTGAAAAAGCACTATGCAGTTACAGATTTGAGCAAGCAAGCATCCCAAGTAACCCATGAAATGGCTTTTTTTTCAGGCTGTGAACCTTGCCAGCAAAACAAACTGTGAACTTGCCTTGGACCATTTTGATGCTTTCTACAAACCTCTCTTTGGTCGACAGTGGCCGTCAATCCGCGTCTCTCTGCTGTCACTAAACAAGTACGCTGCAATCATCAACAATGCCAGTGATGCAGAAATCTGGAGCCAAAACCTGGCTGAGTTAGGAACCAGGGACTTGATCAGGGATGCTGCCAAGACTGTGCACAAAACTATTTTGAAGGAAAATGCTAAAAATGCACCACAGACAATGATTCCAGAACAGGATGAGAGGAATGTGATTTTGGATGTTGAACCCTCCTCTGAATCAGATACAACCAGTCTTGAGAGCAAGGAAGCAGGGTTAACTGAAAGCTCTTCTTCAGGATTAAGTCAAACCACAATGAACAAAAAACAGACAGAGCCTGAACATCATACATCTAACATGGACGTGGGGTATAGTGAAGAACGCAAAGATCTTGACGGCATGGGAAACATACTTACGCCAGATGCAATGTACAACAGCACAGACCTACAACACTTCATGCCCACACAGCAGGTATTTTCTGAGAGGGAGGAACTGCGTCAAGCAGAGTTCTCGCAAAGCACGTATCAGGAGCGTCCAGTTTCCGTCTCAGTGTTGCCCGGGCAACATCCGTCGTTGCCGCTATCTTTGCGAGTGATGGCGTTCCCACGTGGTGATGTGTCGGACTTTCCTATGCCAAAAGCTGATGCAGCAAATCTTTTGAGTAAGTGTTCTGAAACTTTGGATGCACCAAATATATATATACAAGGTACAAATAAAGCTACACAGATAAAGATGGTTAAAAAGATTGGTAAGAATGCATGGAAAAGACTCGGATAGGGATTTTTGGTTGAGGGTAATTGTTGAGATACTTGTAGAGTAAGATCTCCTTTTGAACCAATTGTGTATCTAAAAAATGAGTTTAGAATCTTTCTGTTCTGAAAACCCTGGTACATGTAGGTACTTTTAAAAAAGCATGTTGTCCTTTGTAAAAGCATGTGTAAATAGAAACATTGATTAATACCACCGATTTAATGCAGATCTGAATCCATGCATGATGCAATCATGCAGAAAACAGACAGATATATATAGATAGTCAGCAAACATACTTCAAAGTGTATTGTGATCTTTGTACATTCATTGATCGTTTATTTTTCCCCCTAGATTACTATCTGTTAGACGGGGCTTCAATCTTGCCTGTCCTTGCACTTGACCTTCGTCCCCATGACAACGTCCTTGACCTTTGTGCTGCACCAGGGGGCAAAACTCTGGCCATGTTGCAGATCATTATTTCACAGGGAGGTAATTACACTGTTTTCAATGATACCTGTACTGCAGCATGAACACTGTAGTGTGTATGTGCATATGATAGTATTGCACAACTGAACTAAGTTCAACTGAAAACCTATTCATGTAATAAATTAGATCTGCCCAAAAACAAAAAAACAAAAAAATGTGCAATGTTATTGATTGTAATCGGATGTACATTACTTATAGATGAAACAATTTGTTGCTCTGTGCTTTCTCCTTTAAAGGTCCTTGTCTACATTTTTATACCGAAATCGCCATTTGACCATTAAAATGCAGAGTCTATTATCTACAGATATCAACAATACACCCCCTTTCGATCAGGAAAGACGAAGCCAGTGTAGCCGTTTAAAAATTCATTGTAGTATTCCAGCGTAGTACTCATAGTAGGATATCCTTATTTGGAAAATGCCAAGCGCAAAACTCCTCTCAAATCCCGTGCATTTCGTGCGTTTAAAAATAAGCGTGGACAGCACTCCAGTGTCAAACTGTTGCTGCACTTGTTTGGGCGTGGCTATAAGCATAGTGACATGAATTTGATTGGTCAGTATTTTTAGGCAAAGCACATGTTCTCAGCAAACAGAAAACAAAATATTGGAAGCGTGAGTCACGCTACCCAAAAATAAAATCTTTTTTTACATATATTTTTTTTTCTATAACTTTTTTCCCCATGGTTCATTCATCATCTGACATAACTTTTTAGTGAAATCTAACCATAAGATTATTGAAAAAAAGCAAAAATGTAGACGACCACCTTTAAAGGACATTTTTTAACCATTATTTCAAATAGTGATCTGTTCATCTTATTTTCTATTGTTTGTGTGCTATCATTCTGGGTCACTCTTTTCTGATGCTTCTAAAGAATTTATTTCAAGGAAAAGTTATTTGCGTTTTAATTTCTGGAACTGCATGGTAACAAGATCAATACGGCACCACTGTACCTGCCATTTTCTATTGCATTGGCTCCACTTTTTTCTCCCCAGGTCACCTAACCAGCAATGACGTGTCTCAGTCAAGGCTACGAAGACTGAAGACTGTCCTCAAGAGCTACTTTCCCCAAGACCTGCTTTCCGAGTTCGCCACAGTCACTGAGAGGACTGGGCTGAGTTTCAGCAATTCAGTTTTCAGCAAGGTAGGAAATTCTCACTTAGTATATGTGATATCTGCATATACTAAGGGATCCCGCTTTACATGGTGGAAAATGATGTGTCAGATTGTGGTTTACATTGTGGAATGGTAGGATTGTTGTGTGTATGGACAATCCAAAACTCAGCTTTCCTTATCAGTCTCCACAATGAGTACACTCAAACAGTGCTTGTTGAATCTTTTAAAGGTGCCATGGGACTGCCAATGTATGGGGATTTAAAAAAAAAAAAAAAGAAGTCACGTAAACACAGCTACAGACACACACACACAGAGGCAGACCTCACACAGACATGCATCACACACACACACACACACACACGCACGCATGCCAAACTACAGGGAAAAAAACACAAAAAACCAATATTATGTTGCTTCTGTTCTCACAGGTGCTTGTGGATGTTCCGTGCAACACTGATCGTCATGTACTCCTGGAGGATGAAAACAACCTGTTCAAACCTGGCCGCACCAAGGAGCGTCTGCAGATGACCACCCTACAGAAAGATCTATTGCTGTCAGTGCACTATCACTTCTCGCTTTCTTTGTCTTTGTGTGTGTGTGTGTTTTATTTGGACTACACAATCTGAATGATGAGGGTCGTGTACGACCCATACTTTCTAAAGAAGGATTCAACGTAAAAAGTATGGGTCGTACACGACCCACGCCATCCGAATAGGGATAAACACCATAAAATACCTTCCTTAATTCCACATGGGTCGTTCACGACCCACAATATTCGAACTGTGCAGTTCAAATGATGTCATTGTTTATTTGTTTGTTTACAAAGATAATCCTTTAAAAATTGGTCGATACGAAGGGTCTATGGTGTTTGGGGATTATATGAAGTCTCTATTCAAAACTCCCAATAGTTTCAGAGATACAGACACTTTCGTGAGGATCTGGGTCATCCATGACCCAGGAAGCACAGTGAAGATTAAGAGGGGTGGGGAGTTGGGGTTGAGGTTTTTTTTCTGCCTCTCTGAGGAATTAGGGGATCATATTTGGCTACAATAGGGACAATCACCAAGGTTATACTATCTGAACTACCAGTTGGCTTGAACAATTGAAAATGCTGCAGTAATAAAACGAGAAATGATAGAGATAATTACCAGTTCTGTGGCATGGAACAGTTTCAGATTTTGTCAGTAAAAGATAATAGTTTTCATTAATCAGTGTGTGTGTGTTGGCAATCTTTGCATAGGCATATTTTTGTTATAAGTTAATAGTTGTTTGACTTCTACTTTCAGTGGGGTTGTTTTTTTCCAAAAGGAAAAGAAAACAAGAAGGGCAAAGCCCATACGACTCACATGCTTGACCTTGACCTTTACATGACCTTGACCTTCAGGGTCAAGGTCAAATAACTAAACCTAGCAATGACATCATACACTAAGAACTGCTTTACACATTTTTCCTACCAAAATACATGTGACCTTGACCCAAGGTCAAGGTCATCCAAGGTCATGCAACACAAAGCTGTTAATTCAAGACATAGGAAGTACAATGGTGCTTATTGGCTCTTTCTACCATGAGATATGGTCACTTTTAGTGGTTCACTACCTTATTTTGGTCATATTTCATAAGGGTCAAAGTGACCTTGACCTTGATCATATGTGACCAAATGTGTCTCATGATGAAAGCATAACATGTGCCCCACATAATTTTTAAGTTTGAAACAGTTATCTTCCATAGTTCAGGGTCAAGGTCACTTCAAAATATGTATACAATCCAACTTTGAAGAGCTCCTGTGACCTTGACCTTGAAGCAAGGTAAACCAAACTGGTATCAAAAGATGGGGCTTACTTTGCCCTATATATCATATATAGGTGAGGTATTGAATCTCAAAAACTTCAGAGAAAATGGGAAAAATGTGAAAAATTTTTTAGACAACATTTATGGCCCCTGCGACCTTAACCTTGAAGCAAGGTCAAGATGCTTTGTATGTTTTTTGGGGCCTTGTCATCATACACTATCTTGCCAAATTTGGTACTGATAGACTGAATAGTGTCCAAGAAATATCCAACGTTAAAGTTTTCCGGACGGACGGACGGACGGACGACTCGGGTGAGTACATAGACTCACTTTTGCTTCGCATGTGAGTCAAAAATGAAAACTCCATGACACATAATTCTTTTTTTTTAGGGCTGGCATCAGGTCTTGCAAGCCTGGTGGCTCCGTGGTATACTCCACCTGCACCCTGGCAGCTGTCCAGAACGACGGAGTCGTGCAAGCCGCCGTGGAAGAATTGTGGGAAACATCCACCATCGACGTTGCTGTCGAGGATCTTTCTCCTCTGAAAGAAGCGTTCAGTTCAACGTTTAAGTTTCACTCTGGCACCAGACTGGGTCAACTAGTTTTGCCTTCGCTGACCAGTAACTTTGGACCAATGTACTTCTGCAAGCTGAGGAGATTACAGTAGATTTTCAATCTTGAATGAATTTGATTCCGGTATGTGTGCGTATGTATATGTGTATGCATGTCTTTGTGTGTGGTTGCATGTGTGTACACATGTATGGGCATACACGAGTGATTTTGTGCGTGCGTGTTATTAAGGCAAAAGAGATATCAAAAACAATTATCTTGTGTTGTTTATGTGGTGCAGTTCAACAGCACAGAACTTTTAAAATTTGGTTCAGTCATTTTGACATGTTTATAACATGTATTTTATTTTGTTTCTGACATGCAGTTTTTGGTGTGTATTTGGTGATTAAGCACTTTCAGCTGAAGATATATTAAAATCTGCTGTCAAAAAACGGTTCTGTTTCAAATCTTACCCCCCGCGGGCTAGGGGGAGTCCCATATTGGTTGGGACAAGAAAGAATTTACCCGATGCTCCCCAGCATGTCGTAAGAGGCGACCAACGGATTCTGTTTCTCCTTTTACCCTTGTTAAGTGTTTCTTGTATAGAATATAGTCAAATTTTGTAAAGATTTTAGTCAAGCAGTATGTAAGAAATGTTAAGTTCTTTGTACTGGAAACTTGCATTCTCCCAGTAAGGTAATATATTGTACTACGTTGTAAGCCCCTGGATCCATGGAGCAAATTTTTGATTAGTGAACAAGAAACAATTGACAAGTGGCTCTATTCCATCTTCCCCGTCGCGATATAACCCTTCGTGGTTGAAAACGACGTTAAACACCAAATAAAGAAAGAAAGTTTCAAATCTTTAGTTACTTTCAGTTGAGAGAGAGAGAGAGAGAGAGGGGGGGGGAGAGACTTTGCTTGTTCAAATTTCCTGTTCAAAACCTACGTAAATTTACCTCCATATTAAGACTCCCTCCTTTCCTAATAGACCTGATTATCTCAGACATATCAAAGTCTTAACGAGGGGGCAGGTGTTCAGACCTTTTGAACTTTGGTATTGGCTCACAGCATACAAAAGCACATTATTGTTATGTTCACAGAATCTTTTATTTTTTCTTTGAGCAACCACATGCAATAATCACACATTCTCAAAGATAAACACCTTCTTTGTGCCTAAAAATGGACGGAAAATGATGCACAGCCATGCCTGCAGAACATAGTATGTGAAACAAGAAGAAATGACGTAATGAGGCTTAACTTTTCAAGGAAAAAAATCTCGTGAGATAAAGCGCTTGTATAGAAGAACAAACAACTGACATCATATTTACTGACGTATGTTTGTTATTTGTTCTTGTCCCTTCAACCTATTGGGCTAATTGGGACGTAGTCAATTTTGTCTCCTTCATCAGTTATTTAATGCAGCTAATGTATGAGGTGAGAATGAGCAGCTGGTACGTAAATTATAATAAATGCACATCGCAGCCCTTGCTGGTTATCCAAAGTAGAATACCAGTTTGTTAATACTTCTTCATGCTTGCATTTGTAGCAACTGCTTCTCAAAAATGCCTCCCAATACATGCAGTGAAAATCAAAACAAAAATCTACAGGAGTTTTTTTCCATTTTAGAAAATTATCCTGCAGGTGACAGAAAGCAACTGATACTTATGCAATGAAATTTTGCGATTGCACACAACATTGCACAGCTTGAAAGTGAAACATGTAGAGCCACAATTAGACCTTGCACTCAGGAGGCTGCACACAAATACATGTAAACCTAATGCAAAATGACCAAGACGATGGACGGATGGGACACGGAGGGAGGAGAGGTGCACTGCGACATAAAAATTATTTCTATAACACTGTATGTATTCATAGTAGAATTACTACAATCGTGTGCTTGCAAATCATCAGCCAATCGAAGATTTTTTGAATAACTCTGTTGGGTTTGTATGGGTTATGGAAGAGTGACCTTTTCTTGACAAACCTCGTTCGAATATTGGAGAGGCCAATCACAAGCGAGGGGTATGAGGGAAACATGTGCTTGTTTCCACGTGTTTCTGACTGACCCCTCGCTAGTGATTGGCCCCTCCAATATTTGTACGAGGTTTTGCAAGAAGAGGTCACTCTCCCACAACTCTTACAAACCAGACAAAGTTATTTTTGGAATTCGTCTATTAATTAAAGGTAATTTTGCGTGAGAGTGACCCAATCATGACGGCACAATTACCATATAATACTCTCAACACCTGGAATGTTTAGAAGAATACTCTATATACTCTGAGGGTCGTGTTGGTAAAAAACAACAACAATCAAACAAACAAAAACACTTTTGCACTGCATTTTGAAGTAACATTCAGGAAATACACTTTTTTGGTAGCTTTTGAGTCATGTGCATACAAAAGTGCCATTTGAGAACCAGAATAATCTGATACTACTGTGCGTTGTGCAACACATACAACACAGACACAGGTGGCTATGGGAAATGAGGTCAGTTAATTAGCGCTGTCCATCAGGTCGAGAAGGTCACTGTCACCTGCACCACCAGCACCCTCGTCAACACTCAACTCTCCCAGGATCTTGGTCAGCTCAATACTTCGTTGTTTCTGAGAAAAAAAAAGAAAAAGCAACAATGAAATATTAAACATGGATAGTCATCACCAGGATTTTTGTTTTAAATACAGTAGAACCTCGGATTTGCTGTTCATAACCTCTGCAAATTTACCTCCATTTTAAGACTCCCTCTTTTTTAAGACTTGAGTTTTTGTGTATTACCAGTTTACACTGTAAGGAACCAGTGACTTTAACCATCAACTGACATACTACTGAACATTTAGTTTGACAGATGTATCTACAAACAATGGGATCGTTGCATTCCTGTGCTTGTTAAAGCTTGGCGTCACAGGACTCAAACCAGTTACATGACAAATCAAAGGGACATGAAAGCATAGTGAACATCAAGAGACAATCACATTAGTCTGCAGAATGGCTGATAATAATCTGCCTGGTGTACGGAAGTGCATCCAGAGTAAAATACAAAATGAACATACATTTTTGGAATGTACGAAAAAATCATCCAAGGGTAGTAAACGCACTAACTGTGATTATTCTCAACAACTGTACCCAGCACTTTCATCATTGATAGACTACCACCACCTGTAATGGAGACAGTACTATTAACTACAAGAACGTGTGTCCAAACAAAATTCAATTGTCACCTTTGTTGCGTCAATTTTGACCACTTGAGATTCTGCTTCTTCAATGGGTTGAATGGTGGCTGCATGCCTGCACACAGGTTAATGATGATGATATATCACTGACTGATACAATATGAATTCAGAGTTATGACTATATAAACTGTCAAAATGAACTCTGTGAGAATGAAACTTTCTCTCACTGAAGCACTCTTAACAATTTTGCCTCATAAAATATGCTCATGAAAAGAATTGCTGGGCATCAAATAAGAATGTGAGTTGAGAACATAACATTTCTCATTTAATAGCTGTCATATTTTCTTCCACCACTTAATCTAACTTTCATGTTTGTATGTAATTTTAACACACAAAGAACAAGAAGGGAAAAGCCCATACGACTCACATGCTTGACCTTGACCTTTACATGACCTTGACCTTCAGCTAAACCTAGCAATGACATCATACACTAAGAACTGCTTTACACATTTTTCCTACCAAAATACATGTGACCTTGACCCAGGTGACAGAAAGCAACCAAGGTCAAGGTCATCCAAGGTCATGCAACACAAAGCTGTTAATTCAAGACATAGGAAGTACAATGGTGCTTATTGGCTCATTCTACCATGAGACATGGTCACTTTTAGTGGTTCACTACCTTATTTTGGTCACATTTCATAAGGGTCAAAGTGACCTTGACCTTGATCATATGTGACCAAATGTGTCTCATGATGAAAGCATAACATGTGCCCCACATAATTTTTAAGTTTGAAACAGTTATCTTCCATAGTTCAGGGTCAAGGTCACTTCAAAATATGTATACAATCCAACTTTGAAGAGCTCCTGTGACCTTGACCTTGAAGCAAGGTAAACCAAACTGGTATCAAAAGATGGGGCTTACTTTGCCCTATATATCATATATAGGTGAGGTATTAAATCTCAAAAACTTCAGAGAAAATGGGGAAAATGTGAAAAATAGCTGTTTTTTAGACAACATTTATGGCCCCTGCGACCTTGACCTTGAAGCAAGGTCAAGATGCTATGTATGTTTTTTGGGGCCTTGTCATCATACACCATCTTGCCAAATTTGGTACTGATAGACTGAATAGTGTCCAAGAAATATCCAACGTTAAAGTTTTCCGGACGGACGACTCGGGTGAGTACATAGACTCACTTTTGCTTCGCATGGGAGTCAAAAATCATATTCATAATTTACCATTCTATGATAATATGTAAAATATGTACATGAAATTGTTTGTAAATGAAATTTTCCATAAAGTATAACTAAATTAGCTTTCTTGTTTTTTGATTGTTTAAAAAATAAAGATAAAAGAAATTTTAATAAAGTAGATGTGTACTGCCGGGCAGTACATACCCCAAGCGAAGTCGTCCATATGTGTGTACATGATTCTCTCTCTCTCTCTCTCTTTCTCTCTCTCTCTCTCTCTCTCTCTCTCTCTCTCTCTCTCTCTTAAAATGTGTCATCGATGACGTGTTTTCATACTTGCTAATGCGGCAGGCTAATCATGACGTCAAATTGAAACTTCTTGAAGTCTCTCAGAAAGGGACATGAAAACCATGTGGGGGTTACTGGTTTGGGCTGAAAAAAAACCCAACTCCACCTAAAATTCAAGCGCCTATGGGGCTGAATTATGCAGCATAAATTGTGAAACATCAGGATATCTCACACTTTCAATTCTGCCATCATGTCAAATCTGACAACAAACCTACCCACAAAATGTCATAAATATCGCTGTAGAATTGAGACTTAACGGTTTTTAACTGCCAAAAATAAGTTTTTTTGACTGGAATAGTTTGTCTTGAAATTCAGTTTGGGACAACGGACCCACCCACTAAATTTCATAAAGATAGGTGAAAATTTAAATGTAACGGTTTTTAACTGCCAAAATTATGTTTTTCTTCTGGAAAAGTATGGAGTGAAAATCAGTTGGGGACAACGAACCTACCCACAAAATTTCATAAAAATATCGATGAAGAATTGAGATTTAACGGTTTTTAACTGCCAAAAATAAGGTTTTTTGTCTGGAAAAGTATGTCTTAAAATTCAGTTTGGGACAACGGACCCACCCACTAAATTTCATAAAGATAGGTGAAGAATTGAAATTTAACGTTTTTTAACTGCCAAAATTATGTCTTTCTTCTGGAAAAGTATAGAGTGAAAATCAGTTGGGGACAACGAACCTACCCACAAAATTTCATAAATATCGGTGAAGAATTGAAATTTAACGGTTTTTAACTGCCAAAATTATGTTTTTCTTCTGGAAAAGTATGGAGTGAAAATAAGTTGGGGACAACAAACCAACCTTTAAAATTTCATAAGAATCAGTGAAGAAATAGGATTTAACGATTTTTTAACGGCCTTTAAATCATTGGTGATGTCATCATAACCCAGTCGTTGTAGTTGTCGTCGTAGTTGTTGGTGTTGTTGTTGTCATGTTCGTTGTCGTGATTGTTGTTGTTCTCGTGTTGTTGTTTTTGTTGTTGTTGTTGTTGTTGTTGTTGTTGTTGTTGTCGTCGTCGTCGTCGATGTCATTTGTTGTTGTTGTTGTTATCGTCGTCGTCGTCGTCATCGTCGTCGTTGTCAGAGGTTATTTCTAAAGATTTCATTGATAGTCTTTGTTCTCGTCACCAAGACTTACTAAGAACAAGCTTGGAACAGCAAGAGTTCCAAGAACAAGATTAGAACAACTCATTACATCATTACCAGTACGTCATTTGTATTTAGAACACACTTTAGAAAAAAACTCTTCAGCTACAAACCAGTCACCCTCCCATGGCGGAGGTGTTTGTCTAAACCACTTACTGAAATGTTTTGAGGTTTAATGACCATACACATGTTGAACCGGTGAGTGTCTTCCGCTGCATAATTCGCAAATAACTATTTTATTAAAGTCCGCTTGAAACGCTCAAAGATGAAATTCCATGTTAAAAAGTGACAAAAGTTTCACATTTTCCCGTTGTAACAGCTTCCGATGATATTATATGAAAATTCTGATCCTCTGAGAGGATTCCCCGAAACAAAATCAGTTTGTACGCCTAATTTTAATAGAATTGTCCAAACAGTGTCGCTAATATTGTGCTAAAAGATGAATTCTAGAACAATGTCCAGACAGACACCACTTGGCAAAAAAATGTTCAGTGCTGGGAGATGAAAAAAAAAACTACCTCGCTACGCGCGGGCTTTGCCCGCGCTCCGCTTGGATAAAGTTATCTTTTAGTAACAGAAGCAAAATGCAGCTTGTTAGACTGCAGTCAACTTACTCTTCTTCCGAATCATCCTTGAAGAGGTTGAGGCGGAACTCAGACTTGGTGATGGAAGCACCAATCAGCTGAGACAGGAGGTCGAGGTGAGCCTTGGCCAGGGGGTCTGGTTGTGCCATGTCCTGTCACAAGATACATGCACCTGTTACATTTTCACAATCTTTGTAGATTACAAACCACATTATGTGTTTTCACAACTTTCAATGCAACTTTTCCGTGTGAACAATGTACAGCAGTCCCTGCAATGTACGGCCCCCGGCGTGAGCGGACACCTGACATGTACGGACACATTTGCTCCGCACGGAGTGTTTTCCTTCTATATTTGCCCCCCCTTAAACGGACACCTGCAAAACGTGGACGCGGACACTCATTTTCGGTCCCAACAGCAGGTCATACCTCCAATGTACGGACAGACCATCGTCAAATTTTCACCACAACAAAATCGATAACAGAGCAGTCCGGTTCTTGGTACAAAGATCACAGCCGCAATGGCGTGATGACAGTCACTGATAACTTGAGTGCACGTGTACCCATCACTGAGGAGAGGGGGGGGGGGGGGGGTAGTTTTGGTCAGGAGTGGAGTACATGCGAAGATGCCAACATGAAACTGCACTGAGCTCTTTATTCTTGGCTGTTGGACGTAAACAACAGAAACCACAGTCGATGAAGGGTCCTGAGCGAAAGTGAGTGAAAAACCGGCCACAGTTCTCAGCATCGTGTGTCTGTGTGTAACCTCTTTCATTGACAAGATACTCTTGTTTTCCCTCAGCCTTGACCAGTGAGTCGGTTGCCTAATCTATGAACCCTTCAGTTGTCTTGCTTTGTCAAAAGTTACGACACTGTCAACTGGTTTTGCTCTGAGTGAACAGTGCAGCTGGCCTCTCTGGCCACAGCCCCCAACAGTACATGGCTGGAGGGAGGGAGAGAGAGAGGAAGGGGGGGGGGGGGTGGAGGGTTAGCTGGCTAAACTCTGTGGGGTGTCCGGTGTCACTGCATGTCAGCAGGAAGAGCATTGGAGAGAAATAGAGAGGTGTACTCTTCCACACAATTTCCAAGCATCAGTTGTCACGGCTTGGGGTAGGCATTAGTGAGGGAGAATGGGAGCTGTGTTATGTACAGTGTATTTCCGACTGAAGAGTGAAAAGTCACTGCCATGCCACATGATCGGCATGCAGTCAATAAAGCCAGACAAGAAAAAAAATTGACATGATTATGACATGCAGCTCTATCTGCTGCTATTTATTCAAACTGGTTTTCAAGCTTATTCTTGCAAAGCATCTGCACACGCTCCTCTGTGCTGTGTTTGTGTGGCTGCTTTCGTATGTCAGTGCATGGTGAGTGTGTTCACTGCCTTGAGGATTTATTTTATCTCTTCTTTTCAACACTTTTCATACAAATCCTTTTTACAGAACGTTTAAAGAAGTATTAGGAGTTTATTGTTATTGTTTAGTAGTCACAAGAAGTGATTATCATAGACTCAATCCTGTTGTTTGTGTGTCTCTGTGTGAGTGTATGGGGGAGGGGGTGGTGTGGTCACCCCTCCCGTGACCGGACACCTGCAATGTACGGACAGTTTTGCTATGGCCCAAGGGTGTCCGTTCATGAGAGGGACTGCTGTACGTCTTTTGACACAAATTCTGACTGCTACATGAAATGAGAATCAGAAATGAGTACCAGGACTCACAAGAAAGAGGGAACTGTTGGATGCTTGTGATCATTTGTTTGAGTGTTGCAATTCTAAGCTTGCCGTTAACAGCGCAGCATGCTACGCTGAAAGCGTAACAGTTGGCAGCTCTGTTAGAGTTCCTACTATCTTGAGTAGTTTTTTTAGATTCATATGGTTTGTGTGAGTAACTGTAGATGTGCAAAGACAGTAAATGTGATTGCAACTCAAACTCACAATATCGGACACTGGAGCCGCCTTGCTTGTACTCCCCTGTACAGTTGTGTCCAGTGGACGAGCAGCAGAGTACCTGCAAAAGTCCATTATTTTGTATGTGCATGACAAGGTACTTAATAATCATTCATGCATAATTCTGTCTGGAGTACTTCGATTGTTCTTACTTGGTAAGTTTTTATGTTTAGGGTTGTTGTCATATGTTGTTTGGTTGTTTTAAGAGCAGATGAACCACACTTTTCCATCCATTGTTTCATTGTATGCATAGGACAATAAATTATCTTATGTCTTATGCACACAACCCATATCAGGGATGTTGCTAAGATTTTGTTTTGTGGGGCACATTTTTAAACTTTTTCTGAAGATTGCGTCAGTTGTTTGCGTCGCCTTTATCTCACTGAAAAAGGTGTCATAGCTCTGCCGTAATGACAGCAAAGTTTTCTGCACTTTGAAAGAAGTTTCAATGTCTTGCCGACAAAATGGCATCCGTATATAGGTAAACAGAAAGAGACGAGGGTACAAGAACAAGGATCGCCAATTCAGAATATGACAATGAAAGAAAATAATTTACCTTCAATTCTGTAATCTACAGGCAATCGTAAAAAAGAAAAAATACATGATCTCGTCGATGCATGAACACAAACTTCTTCTTGAAAAGTCTCCTGAACAAATACAAGATACTCTATATTAAACAACCTCTGTCATGTCTGTCTCAGACGGATATGTTACGCACATGTTAGTTCCAAGCTTGGTGACACGATCACCGACCATGTCAAAGGAACCTTCGTTGGCTGCCGGTACGTTTCCCGCGGGTGGTGGGAAGTTGGTCTCCTTGGCCTTACCGCTCTCATCAAACAGTCTGCATAAAAAAACATCAGTCATCATGTTTCATGATGCATAAAATAAAACGTGCAGAGCGGAAGATCCAACGCTTTGATTGCCTGTAGAAAATTGTGATTGTAAACAACCTTGCTCTGCCCAGTCAACAAAGATGCAACTGCAGCCAGAGCTGTTACGTCTTGTAAATTATATGCTTCTGGCTTTTGTATTTGTGTTTCTTTATCTCTCCCCCCCCCCCCCCCCCCCCCATCTGTTGTCTCCCCATATACAATGTACTCTCATGTACATTTGTCAAGGCAGTAAACCTCAGTACTAGCTACCTGTCTATACTCACAGACAAGTTTGACTGTACATGTATCGTCATTCTGTTGGCTACTTTCTAACACTGAGATTCCATTTCTTTCTGTGCTCCTTCCCTTCCTCCTAAACAGCGAGCATTCCAGAACCAACCTGAAAGTGCCAATGGGTTCGGTTCTATAAGGCAGCTGATTAGAGATGGGCAGTTAACCATAGACACGTGAATTAAGCATTATCTTATGGACTTTAACTCTTGGCTACATTACAAATTTGATGGCGCCAGGGGGTAGAGTTCTTTAAGGCAGCTGACCAGAGTTTGGCAGTTAACCATAGGCACATGAATTAAGCATCATCTTACGGACTGTAAGATTCTGCAACATTACAAACCTGATAATACCAGGAGGTTCGGTTTCATTGGGCAACTTACTATGAGAGATAGACAGATAACCATATGCACATGAATTAAGCATCACCTTAAGAACTCTTACTCTCTGCTACATTACAAACCTGATGGTGCCAGGGGGTTCAGTTCCATAGGGAAGCAGACCCCATATAAGCAGTTAAACATAGTTGCATGAATTAAGTATCATTTACTGTATGGTGCCAGGGGGTTCGGTTCCATAGGGAAGCTGACCCGAGATGGGCAGCTAACCATAGGCGTGTGAATTAAGCATCATCTTATGGAATCTTTCTCTCTGCTACATCACAAACCTGATGGTGCCAGGGGGTTCGGTTCCATAAGGAAGCTGACCCCAGATGGGCAGTTAAACATAGGCGCGTGAATTAAGCATCATCTTATGAACTCTAAGGTTTCTGCTACATTAAAAACGTGATGGTGCCAGATTTGGTTCTAAATAGCAGTTCAACATAGGTGCCAGTGTTGTTGCCAGGCCTCGGTCTTCGGTCTCTGACGCATTCCTTTTTGATTTGACACATTGGACCTAGCCTTGTCCGGTCGATGGACCTATAGTTTTTACGTTTTGGTGGTCAACTGACCGATACATATTCGTACAAGGTGGACAAGGTCTGCAATGAATGGAATGGGAGTTGCAAAGTCGGAAAACAAACCCCGATCAAAATGCTCATGTTCGCTACGACTACGAGTGAAAATGCACTCGGTGCCGAGTCCGTGTTTGTCGTCATTGACACTCGAGGCTGCGTTTACGGAAATACCCGATCCAGCCGGTTTACCTATTTACCGAAAACGGTGCAAACAGCGGAAAGTTCACCAATATAATACTACGGCATGATAATGCGAAGATCAGGCATGATCCCTACATTCGCAAACCGGGCACTGTATTGGAAAGGGTAGGCCAGGAATGTCAGGCTCTTTCTCCTCGCAAAGTTTATAAACAATTAAAACTAGGAAGTGACATCAAAGCAATGCCAAAAGGACTTGAAACAGATTCAGAATAAGAAGGATAGGGAAAAACGCGAATAGCCTGAAAATGTTGCACAAAAAATAGTTGCTAAAAGTTGCAACAAAGTTGTAAAAAAAAAAATATTTAAGTTTATATTTTACATTTAATGTGTACTGCCAAAAATCAGCAAATGAGCGCCATACACTAATTTCTGTGAGAATCAGATAATAAAGTGTTATCATTGTTCGAGGGCTTTATTGTCATTTTTGCGTAAAAAGATAGATTTAACTCCTGACTGTAAGTTATTTTGCATTGCATGTATCAAAGGTATGGCGGTACAATTTGGACCTATTGTTTTTTTAAAGCCAGGACATTTGGACCTATTGTTTTTTATTAGGGAGGTCCAAATGACCTATTGTCTTCTTAGGCTGGCAACAACACTGAGGTGCATGAATTAGGTATCATTTACTGTAAGTTTCTGCTACATTACAAACCTGATGGTGCCAGGGGGTTCAGTTCCATAGGGAAGCTGACCAGCGATGGGCAGTACAAAGCGACCATTGTTGTTCTGCACTTTGTCCTTCAGGAAGATGGACACCTGAACAATACAGATATATTCATGTGTACAGTATTGCTGGCATTTCTGTACACAATACTGCATTGGCAGCACAGTCTGCACCTGAGTTTATGTCTGGCATTAGTGTGTATACCCAGACCAATACACAGGTAAATGCCCACTCACAGAATTCTGCCAGTACCACTAATTTAGTTTTCGTTAAATCATCATTTCATACTACATTTTATGCTGCTATTTATCTGTTTGAAACAAATCAAACCTGGAACAAAAGAAAACACACACAGAAAAAGAGACACACACACACACACACACAGAGGTAAGCAAAAGCAACCATGCAGTCCCCATCATCATCCCCCCCCCCTTCCCACAAAATGTCTAAATACCTTTGTTATCATCCATGTATGTCATAAGCCCACACAAATCAATCAATCAATTCTTGAAAAGACCGGAAATTAAGGGGAAGGGCCGGGAGGCATTAAAAAAGAAAGAAAAAAGTGCACAGAGACAAATTACTTACAAGTCAATAGTCAATACCCATTTCCTACAAAGGAGCACAACGATGCTGTACGTGTGCACACAGCAATCGATCATACCACACTGCCGATACAGTGAACCCACCTTTTGGGACCCCCTGATTTAAGACTCCTTCTCTTTTAAGTCTCTAGGTTCTCTGATTTTCTGTTCAAAGTCGCTGTAAATTGACATCCATTCTAAGACTCTCTCCCTTTTAGGACTTGATTTTGGGGTGGGGGGGTCTTAAAAGGGAGGTTTCACTGCACCACAATTTTTTTTTACTGACCCGAATGTGCATATCTTGAAAAAAGCTAAGCAGCGTCTGTCTGATCAACTGGAAGTCTGCCTCAGGCAAAGAGGCGTAAGTCTGCACATGAAAGAAAAAGGTCACTAGTACACATCAATATGCCTGCACAGGGAGCAAAAATCACGAGTGCCCACAATCTCATCTGCTCTGGGGGACAGAAGCAAATCAGCTTAAGAGCTGCCTCTGTCAATTGAACTGATACTCTTTCTGGAAGGGATGAAAGGATCACTGTCTCGTGCGTAGTAATGTAATTAACACAGTCAGCCTTGATGGAAACAGAGGCCGGGGGTGTGGGTAGGGAATGAGAGAAAAAGACAGTCGGACAGACAGAGAAAAAGAGAACGAGAGTGGAACACATTCCCATTGAAAGTGAATGTAAGGCTTCTTTTTAAGCCTACTGTCTATATGATACTTACCGAGACAGTACTATTCTTGCACATTATCTATTATAGGCCGAAAAAATTGGACAAAACGCCGAGTGGGTACAATTATCTCCCATAACCATGCGCCACCGTGGATCCCAAGCACTGTCCGAGTGCTTCCCCCTTACAGGATGTAGGTGGCGCGTCCTCTTTCTTTATGAGCTGCAGACCCTCAAAAAGCCCATAACATATCAAGAGGGGAGGCGGGAGGGAAACTCTAATAGTACTGTCTCGGTAAGTATCATATAGACAGTAGGCTTAAAAAGAAGCCTTACAGTCAATATAACACTTACCTCGACAGTACTATTCTTGCACAGAATACCAGAGTGGTGTGAGGGTGATATGTAGAGTATTAAACTCCTTAATCAAAATCACTTAAATCCAAGGATTAAGATACCCAGGCAATTTTCTAACAGTACTACCGTAAAAGAAAATATACCCAAGAAACATACCTTAGACTGACGTGACCATGCTGGCAACCACTGCTGTGTGGTGAACTCAATGTCAAAGTCCAGGCCACTCAAAGCTTGAATACCACTGAGTCTACGGCAAGTGGCTAAAGCGATGAGGAACAATTAGTCTTAAAAATCAGCAACTTGATACTGATGCCTGCCAGGGGTTCAAACTCATTGCTACGCAGGAGTTTGAGGACCAGAAAGACATCCCCTTTGGGAAATGAAACCCGAGGTTTAGACACCGCTGCATTGCTAATACCCGAAAGGACATTAGCGATGAGGGAGGACCTGATCAAGTGTTCAGGTCTGCGACCAGTAGCGGCCGCAATCGTGGAAGCGATGGCAGATCTGTATCCAAGAAGAGTCTTAGAAGAAAGACTCTTCTTTTGATACACTTCCACCAGGAAGTTGGCCAAGTCCTGTGTTGAGGGATAAAGCGGCTTTATCCCCTTGGACAAGGCGAAGGTGGCCCAAGCTCTCCAGCGGAGAGCTTAAGTCGTAGAGCTGATTAGTTGATCGCCTCTTAGCGTTCAAGGAAAACTCTACTGAACTCTTGTGCAATCCTAGTGCAAGCAGTTTGGAGCGCACAAGAGCCATGCGGTCAAGCACAGACTCTCTGGACGTGGATGAGGGAGGCATGATCGAGGCTGGAGCAGACCTCCCCCGTCCAGATCCAGAGGTAGAGGGTCTACGTGGGTGAGACCGCGAAGATCTGGAAACCACGGAGCTGTTGGCCAGTAAGGCGCGACCAAAATCAGTCTTGGTCGTTCCTGCAGATATTTTGCCAGCACCCTCGGAATCAGAGATGTCGGGGGATAGGCGTAAGCATCGAGGAGCCTCCACAAGAGAGTGAATGCGTCCAAGTGGAACGCATTCATGTCTCGAAAGGGGCTGACGTACCTGGGAAGCCGAGCGCTGAATCGAGTTGCGAACAGATCGATCAGAGGACGGTCCCACCTTGCCCACAGACGCTGTAGAACGTTGTGAGCGATGGTCCATTCTGTGGAGAGAACCTGATCGCCCCGACTGAGAATGTCGGCCAGGGAGTTCAGTTTCCCCGGAACGAACTGGACTGACATCCGGACCTGATTGGTCTGGCACCAGAGCAGAATCTCCTCCGCCAACAGGGAGAGGGACCGAGAATTGGTGCCCCCCTGGTGGCGAAGGTAAGCTAAGCATGTGGTGTTGTTGTCCCCGTTGAAAATCAGAGGGGCCAAGGACAGGCCGAATGGGAGGGCCCGAAACTCGAACACTGTGCCCTCCCAAACGAACCGGAGCAGATGTCGGTACCCCGGGGCCACCAGGATGTGGAAGTAAGCATCCTGGAGGTCCCAGACATGGCCCAATCGTTTGGCCGGATGGCCAACCGGACCGACGAAGGGGTTTCCATCTTGAACTTGCACCTGTGAAGGTACAAGTTCAAGGTGGAGAGGTCCAACACCGGCCTGAACCGGCCGTCCTTTTTGGGGACGGTGAACAGGCGGGAGCAGAACCCCGGAGAAGGCGAGAAAGGGGGTAGACCGCCTTCTTCTCGACCAACGAGTTCACCTCGTCCTGAAGAGCCTGCCATCTGGCAGGGTCTCGAGGAGGGGGGAACGTCCAGGGTAGAGCGGACAATGGAGGTTGTGACGACAGCGGTAGAGAAAACCCCGACCACACCACCCTCAAGAAAAACTGGTTGGAGACCAGTCTGCCCCACATGCCGCGGGCCCGAAAAAGGGAACCGACGGACGAAAGAGGGGCAACTTGAGGGGGCGTCAACGTAGGGCCGGGACTCACTGAAAATTCTGCTGGCGGGCAGGCGCAGGCTTGCGACCACCCCCCCTGGTGGTGCTGCTTCCCCTTACCTGTCTGAGCACCCTTCGTCTTGCTTGGGAACGCAACAGGCGCCTAAGAGGAGGAAGAAGGAGGCAGTGAAACTGGCTTCTTCTTCTTCTTCTGAGGCTGGGAGCTGGAGGTGACTGTAGCACTTCTCTTACTCCCCGCCGCCGTCGCCGAAGCAGCGAGGCCAACCATAAGAGAATCAGTGTTCCTCTGGCGTGTGGACTCCACCACAGAACGAACAGTGTCCGGATGAAAGAGGGAAGAAGGCTGAGGAAACGTGTTCCTCAGACTCTTCCTCATATCCGGAGGCACTATAGAAGTAGGCAGAAAATGATCACGGAACAGGGCCAATAAAGTGGACCCGTGTTCCAATGGCCAATTCTGCCGCAGACGTCACGCACGATCGCACGGCATGCAAAGCCCGATCCACTCGAACCGTGTCAAGGACCCGAGTGGAATCGGACTCTGCCCGATCGGGAGGGTCCAACAGTGTGGACAGCGTGCTCATCCATGTCAAGGCCTGTGATTGGGCCTCGACTGTGGAAGAAACGGTGGCCTCAAGATTGTGGAACGAAGCAGAGCTCAGTTCCACCTTCTTGACCGAAGGCACCTCCCCAACGAACACATCACCGTCAGCCCCACCCTAAACACTCGAAGTCTGGAAAGGGAGAGTTCGAGAGTCAAAGGGAAAAGGGAGGGACGAAACAGATTGGACACGAGGAAACAGTGGAGGTGCGCCTCCCGAAGGAAAGCATGGCACTGAACCCGCGTCCTCCCGAGGAACATAGGTCGCGTTTACACGTGAATCTGTACTCCTCAGGCGATGTGCTGCCGCTTCCACCGTGGCACTAAGACTAGGGTGGAACGCGAATTGCCGGCGGACGGATCGTTCATAAAACGAGCCGCCGGCAGACGCGGCGTGAGCCTCCCGTGCCCGGGCCGAAGCGGACTCAAAGGACGAGAGGGCGTCTCAGGGAAGGACGTCCTGAAACTGTTCAAACGTCCTTCTAGCTGTGCGAGGACGAGCCTCCTGCCTCTCGTCCTCAGACCCCGGGTCCACGTCCTGTGTGTCAACACTAGACGACATACGCTTAAGAGAGGCATCCGTGACGTCAAGACGCCGCGTGATGTCTGTCATGTACTGTTGGAAAGTACGAAGCATAGCTTCGGAAGTTCCATCAGAAACCGGCAAGGGTAGAGGATCAGTGTTAACCTCAGGGCGACCCTGATCCTCCTCCCTATCGTCCTCCGACTCACTCTCCTCTTCACTTCCCGACAACTCCTCAAAAGCAGGAGTGTAGGGAGCTTGAGGGGGAAGAGCCGAAAGCGATGAAGCAGGCTGTGAAGAAACGCCCACAGAAGCAAGAGGCCGCGAAGACCCCTGCCCCAAAGACGAAACGTCTCCAGCAGCCGAAGGGGGAGAAAAACAACAACCCTGCGACTGTTGGGTCAGCCCAGCCAACGAACCCCCGCTATTTATAGACTGAACAGGAACCCATCGGGTCTGATCAGAAAAGAAATGGTCCGGTCCGGTCGGGGGTGCCGATCCGGTCCGGTAAGGTGGTCCGGTCCGGTGCCGTACCATCCGGAGGTCCCGTTCGGCACCGAACCATCGTACCCACAGAAGTGTTCGGGTGGTTAGGTCCGGACGTGGACATACCGTACCATCCGGACCCGTAGGTCCGGTGGTCCGGTATGGTCCGGTTCGGTGCCAGACCATCCAGACCAACAGAGGTGGTCGGGTGGTCCGGCACCGGACCATCCGGACCCGTAGGTCCGGACCCGTAGGTCCGGTACCATCCGGAGGTCCTGTTCGGCACCGAACCATCGTACGCACAGAAGTGTTCGGGTGGTTCGGTCCGGGCGTGGACGTACCGTACCATCCGGACCCGTAGGTCCGGTTCGGTGCCAGACCATCCGGACCAACAGAGGTGGTCGGGTGGTCCGGACCGGTCCGGTAGGGTGGTCCGGACCGGTCCGGTAGGGTGGTCCGGTGTTCCGGTCCGGTCCCGTACCATCCGGAGGTCCCGTTCGGCACCGAACCATCCGTACCCACAGAAGTGTTCGGGTGGTTCGGTCCGGACGTGGACACACCGTACCATCCGGACCCGTAAGTCCGGTATGGTCCGGTTCGGTGCCAGACCATCCGGACCAACAGAGGTGGTCGGGTGGTCCGGTCCGGACCGGACCACCGGTCCAGTACCGGACCATCCGGACCCGTAGGTCCGGTCCGGTCCCGTACCATCCGGAGGTCCCGCTCGGCACCGAACCACCCGTACCCACAGAAGTGTTCGGGTGGCTCGGTCCGGACGTGGACATACCGTACCATCCGGACCCGTAGGTCCGGTTCGGTGCCAGACCATCCGGACCAACAGAGGTGGTCGGGTGGTCCGGACCGATCCGGTAGGGTGGTCCGGTGTTCCGGTCCTGTGGTCCGGTCCCGTACCATCCGGAGGTCCCGTACGGCACCGAACCATCCGTACCCACAGAAGTGTTCGGGTGGCTCAGTCCGGACGTGGACCTACCGTACCATCCGGACCCGTAGGTCCGGTGGTCCGGTTCGGTGACAGACCATCCGGACCAACAGAGGTGGTCGGGTGGTCCGGCTCGGACCGGACCACTGGTCCGGTACCGGACCATCCGAACCCGTAGGTTCGGTCCGGTCCCGTAGCATCCGGAGGTCCCGTTCGGTACCGAACCATCCGTACCCACAGAAGTGTTCGGGTGGCTCGGTCCGGACGTGGACATACCGTACCATCCGGACCCGTAGGTCCGGCATGGTCCGGTTCGGTGCCAGACCACCCGGACCAACAGAGGTGGTCGAGTGGTCCGGCCCCGACCGGACCACTGGTCCGGTACCGTACCATCCGGACCCGTAGGTCCGGTGGTCCGGTGTGTTCCGGTTCGGTGCCAGACCACCCAGACCAACAGAGGTGGTCGGGTGGTCCGGTCCCGACCGAACCACTGGTCCCGTACCGTACCATCCGGACCCGTAGGTCCGGGGGTCCGGCAAGGGCCAGAGGTACTGTCCCGCACCGGACCCTAAGGTCCGGTACGGTCCCGTACCATGGGTCCCGTCCGGACCAAACCCGGAGGTCAAGTCCAGTCGGGACCCGTGGGTCCGGTTCGATCCCGACCCGTAAGCCTGGAACGTTCCGGACCCTTGGTCCGGACCATCCGTCACCCGAACACCAGACGCTAAGGAATGGCGTGGGGTCAAGACGGTCCGGTCGGAGGTGTCGGTCTGAGCAACAGAAACAATGTTCCCGTCGCCCTGACCATTCGACAGAAGTACCACGTTCTGTCGAACACCTCCACGTCCAGTAACTAGTCGGCCGGAGCGTCTTATCAAGAGGGACAGCCACCAGTCACACGGACGTCAGAGGGAACCGTAGTAGCAGTGGTCGTAGGCACGAAGCCTGAAACCCCTGCCCCCACAGGACCGCCCTGAACGGGGTCAATTCGCATCCCAACCCCAGCGGGGAGGGAATTCAGAGACCCCGTCATCTCCTCCGATCTCCCCCCCCCCAGGAGGCCGAAACTACTGTCGAAACAGCAGCAGACGACCCAGCGAGGGAGTTCAGAGGAGGACCCGTGTCCCTCCTGGCTTCCACAGCGGTGGAAACCGAGGAGGGCACAGGAGAGGCACCGGAAAAGGAAGATTTTAATGCCAACTGCACCCGGTGTTCCCAGGCGGTCACCCATCCAAGTACTAACCGGGCCCGACGTTGCTTAACTTCGGTGGTCGGACGAGAACCGGTGTTTTCAACGTGGTATGGCCGTTGGCTGTCAAAACCTGAGTCTCTCCAGTAGCCCCTAGATCGGATTCACCAACCCCCAAAGAGGGTTGGGAATCGACCTGCCCCCGGATTCGAGCCAGGGAGGAGAAGGAAACCTTCCCCCCAGGCTTGAAACCGGGAGGAGCTGAAGCCTGAGACTGAGGGCCGGACAACGGCGTCGAAGGGGGGGGAAGCCTGTTCCACTGAAGGAGAAGGAGAAAAAAGCTTTTTCTTTCCCCTCGACCTTCCCCGAACCTTCGACGGCGCAGCCCCGCCCGAAGTCCCAGGCTCAAGCCCAGCCTGTTTGAGCAAGCTCGCATTGAGCTTGCTCAAACAGGCTTTCTCCGCCCTCCCTCGCCGAAAACGCAAAGCGTTTGGGGAGGGAGAGTCGGAGCGCCGAAAGGTCCCCTTCTCCGTGCGTAAAACATGACGCTGGGCGCCCGGAGAAGGGTTGCCCCCGGCAGACTCTGGTTCCGTAGAACCAGAGCCCAAAACAGGACGAGACATCCTACCTCGCCCTGTACGTACCCTTAAAGACCGAGAATTAACAAAATTCAAAGAAAATTTAGGTCAATACTCAAGTGAATGCGGCGAAACGAGAAGCAGACGACCGGTCACCACGAAGTAGGACGGGAGGCACGCCGAGTCCGCCACACAAAAACGGAGGCACAAGTTGAAGGAAACACAACGTAGCCTCAAGCCAGAAGTGGAATAACACACAATAATCCAACAGGTGATAGTCCACACAGAAAAGAAGCCTCTTAGTCCAAAATAATCCGGGAGCGTAGCAGAAACACAGCCGGTCTGACACGCGCAAAAAAAGAAAGAGGATGCGCCACCTACATCCTGTAAGGGGGAAGCACTCGGACAGTGCTTGGGATCCACGGTGGCGCATGGTTATGGGAGATAATTGTACCCACTCGGCGTTTTGTCCAATTTTTTCGGCCTATAATAGATAATGTGCAAGAATAGTACTGTCGAGGTAAGTGTTATATTGACCAGTAGATGTACAAATGATGTCGCCCATTTTGTTTGTAAAGACAATTCATTGACTTGATCAAAATGAACATATTGTTGGGTTATTTCAAACTCTTGCTCAAAACAGGTGAGCTTCTGGCAGTGTTACGTTAAGGTGCAATTCATTCCATCAGGCAAAACCCAATAAGACTGTATTCTTCATTTCTTATTTTACAAATTTGAATCTTAAACATTAGAAGCACTCACCTCAAGAAGCATCTTGTAAACATTTTCTACTTGCTGTCGCACAGCAGACTGAGCCTGAACGTATTTGCGCATAGCGTCCATATGATTGAGAGTGATGAGGAGAATGTCTTTTGGGCGCAAACACAGAGATACCTGGTACTTGAAGGCCATTGTCATCAAGTCGTACAGCTGAAAAGCAGAAGAAATGTAAACAAAGTCATTGTTTTTTTGTACTGCAAAACCTTGCTGACTATTCAGGAAGGGTACATATGAAGGGAAAACGGTTCGAAAAGATAAAGTCTGTATTAAATTGTATTTGTATTACAGTGGTACCTGTGATGAAAGGACACCCTTGGTACCAGCTAAACGTGTCCCTACATTGCAGGTGGCCTGTCATGACAGGTGTATTTGGGTAGAGATAATAGACAAAGGGACCCCAGAATGTGTCCTTTTAAGGGAGGTGTCCTCTCATCAGAGGGGCCCCACATCGCAGGTACCACTGTACTTAAAGGCCCAGTCTGCCTCAAATAGTTTACATACATGTACAGAACAATTTAAATCTTCTCACGAAAAAAAGCAATTTTAACCTTATGGAACACACTTGCAATAGCATGTAACAGCATAAAATGACACAGTTCGTTTTAATGGCTATTTAGCTTGCATAAACCACACACCAGATTTCGTGGTTCATTTTACCCCTGAGCCATCGTGAACCCGTGTCGCACACTTCCCTTTTTTTCACAATTTTGTCGTCAGTTTGTGATTTCAATGCGACTCGCTGTATCTGCAATAGCACGTAATTGTGTACCTCTGAATCTAAAATGCAACAAACGACTGCGAGTCACACGGACTTATCGGCGGCAGTTGGCTTCAAAGAAGCAAGCGATATACTGTACTTTCCGGGTGACAAGGCGCTTCGTTATCTAAGACGCACCCCCTTCTTTTTAAAAAAAATTGTAATCCAGTCACCCATTGGACGCAGGGGGCCGATAGGGCGCACCAAAATGACCCAGTTTTTGCCATGAGAGGTGGTTCCCCTGTCATATCTGAGAGAGGAAACACTTCCTGCATCGGGGTCAGTGACCGGTCAGTGACCGACTTTAACTGAGTGAAAATATGTGTGCTCTGTGCGTGCGGCCAGATCGAAGGCATTGTGATAGCTGGGTGGCCTTGTTAAAAGACACGACCTTCTTCCCAGGGGTCAATGACCCAGTTTTTGCCATGAGAGGTGGTTCCCCTGTCATATCTGAGAGAGGAAACACTTCCTGCATCGGGGTCAGTGACCGGTCAGTGACCGAGTTTAACAGAGTGGAAATCTGTGTGTGCGGCCAGATCAAAGGCAGGGCAGTACCTAGTAGCTGAAACATGCATTATCACAAGTTGTTTGACTGGTACTCAAGCGGTCTCTTTGATTTTTTTCGTATTTCATACACGGATTAGGCGCTTGGTTATACAAGACGCAGGGGTCGAACTCGAGGAAAAAAGTCGCGCCTTATGACCCGGAAAGTACGGTAGTAGAAAATCTGTCTGCTTGGGGAAACACGACCTTGCGTGAACTGCTTCCGGGCTCCCTTTTTTCAAACTTTCAAGTTGTACTGATCTTGTCTTGATGAAAAAAGAAATATTTTATGATTTAAGAATGTTTGTGTTAAAAGCTGTCAA
The DNA here is from genome assembly GCF_037325665.1 of Littorina saxatilis. NCBI lineage: Eukaryota > Metazoa > Mollusca > Gastropoda > Littorinimorpha > Littorinidae > Littorina > Littorina saxatilis. The sequence continues at coordinate 25,810,835 of NC_090247.1, forward strand.
TTTATTATTTAGATTTTAAAAGTTAGTTCTAGCGCCAAAACGGCTGGCCATGCAAAAATAAATTATTTGAAAAATGTTCGCTCTTTACGGAGGGCACCTAGGATGTTCTCAAGCATTGAGTGTTTAAACGAGAGGGTGTTTGCACTGTGTGTAAAAGCCTGACAGTGTCTGTGACCAGAAACTGATGGTTTACGTAAAGCTCGAGTGTGCCTTTAACTTGAACTTGCTTACATGTCTGCCTGTTGATAACCTTTTCCACTGCATTCTCTTATTCTTTAACCATATTGTTCAAACAGTATTTTTTCTTCCAGTCTTGTGATTTTCTGCCCCTTTTATTCTCTCAAGAAAATGTGAAATCCACAACATGATATGGGTTTAAATAAAAATAAAAACTTTTGTGTGTGTGTGTGCACATTAATGGATCCTTTTTGCAAATAAAATAACTTTTTGTTCAAATCTAAGTGTCCATATAATCTCACAAGCATGCAGCCAAGGCTTTTTTCATGGCAATTAATTGTTACACATCTATGAAGACATTTCTGGTTAGGCCCCCCCCCCCAAAAATAGGTGTGGTTACGGTAACCCGACCTACCCTATTTTTAGGGGCCGACCCTATAACTTTTTATTACATTTGTCAAAAAAAATAAATAAAAATAAAAACGAGTGCAGAAAACGCAATGAAAGCGACAGCGCTCGAGTCGCACACTTATTTCCCTGTCGAGTAGGTTTAATTTGTACACATTAGAAAAAAAAGTTTAACAAAAAAAAGTGATTGCCTACCTTCCTACCCTATTTTTTGGAGCTATGTTACCTTAACCACACCTATTTTTTTTTGGCCTTGGTAATACAAGTTAATTAGTTTGACATATATATATAAACACACACAACACAATATATATGTACAAATGCATCCGGCCTGTACGTGTTGCAATTAAATCACAGATTATCAGCAAAAGAAACAAGTCGCGTGAGGCGAAAATACAACATTTAGTCAAGTAGCTGTCGAACTCACAGAATGAAACTGAACGCAATGCAACGCAGCAAGACCGTATACTCGTAGCATCGTCAGTCCACCGCTCATGGCAAAGGCAGTGAAATTGACAAGAAGAGCGGGGTAGTAGTTGCGCTGAGAAGGATAGCACGCTTTTCTGTACCTCTCTTCGTTTTAACTTTCTGAGCGTGTTTTCAATCCAAACATATCATATCTATATGTTTTTGGAATCAGGAACCGACAAGGAATAAGATGAAAGTGTTTTTAAATTGATTTCAAAAATTTAATTTTGATAATAATTTTTATATATTTAATTTTCAGAGCTTGTTTTTAATCCAAATATAACACATGTATATGTTTTTGGAATCAACAAATGATGGAGAATAAGATGAACGTAAATTTGGATAGTTTTATAAAAAAAATTCTTTTTTTACAATTTTCAGATTTTTAATGACCAAAGTCATTAATTAAATTTTAAGCCACCAAACTGAAATGCAATACCGAAGTCCGGGCTTCGTCGAACATTACTTGACCAAAATTTCAACCAATTTGGTTCAAAAATGAGGGCGTGACAGTGCCGCCTCAACTTTCACGAAAAGCCGGATATGACGTCATCAAAGACATTTATCAAAAAATGAAAAAAAAACCGTATGGGGATATCATACCCAGGAACTTTCATGTCAAATTTCATAAAGATCGGTCCAGTAGTTTGGTCTGAATCGCTCTACACGCACGCACCCACACACCACAACCCTCGTCTCGATTCCCCCCTCTATGTTAAAACATTTAGTCATAACTTGACTAAATGTAAAAAGATATCTGCATTCGATCAAAATTACCTTGTCCATGCTGGCAGCATTGAGGCGCATGATGGAAGCATGGGCCAAGCGGTCAAAGACAGTGCGCATGGCTTTCTTTGAGTACAGAGGTTGAGGTTTGAACAACTCGTCCATGAATCGTTTGTTAAACATTGTTGCAACAATGTCATTTAATACTGAAAACAGACATATAATATGATTTTATAGGCAGAACAGTATTAATGAGCACAATGTTGTAATTTGAAAGTTCAGAAATGAATGCCGGTGCATGCCTACATGACACGGCACATTGCACACGCTGAACTGAGGACGATCGTCTTGGCTCATAAGTTTTGAAGCCAGTACAAATGCGACTGAGAATGACGAGATATTTTCAGGCTGTACGAACCTGCAAACATAGATCATATTTTGATTTTATTGTAAATGTGAACAAAAAGTTTCAATCTTCACACAAGCAGAAAAAACCTCGTGCTCTCCGCCACACAAATCTGAAAAGTAAACACATTGAAGTAAACTGATCCGATTCTGCAACAAACCTTTTTGAGCTTTCTCTTGGGGAATATTTTGCGCTCGTAAACGCTGATCGAGAATATACATCATCTCTCCACCAAGATTGATGAAAAGAAGCGGCAGAGTTTTGAGCGACATTTTGCTCGATTGTCTGGTATCACAACACAGAAGTGGAATTCGCTGCTCTTCGTTCACGCAGTTGCCACTGAATCGTGCAGACGGCGTCTTCGATCTCCAAGCATTATCGCGCGAGAATACACGAGAACTTCGCCGCTCTCAAACATGGCGACAGAATCAGCTGAGCGGGGCAATGTCCATGTTTTACTGACAGCAGTTGTTCTGGGCCTCGTCAGCTTGCTTCTACAGATTTTTTGGAGGAGAATAATTGCCAAGAATGGCAGGGGTGATTCGCCGCCCATGCATACAGGCTGGTTTCCCTGGATTGGCTGCGCCGTGGAATTCGGAAAAGCGCCTGTGCACTTTATTGAGGCAAAACGAAAGGAGGTGTGTGGTCACGTGTTCTCCGCGCACTGTTTTTGTTCTTCCGGAATATGTGGGTTGTTTTCATGACAACTGAAAGAGGGCGTGAACTGCCACAAATAATATATTGTTTGTGTTTTTTTTTCTCCCCCATGTGCTTGCATTATTTATTTCAAAGACTAAAAGATTTGTGTGCCCCAGTTTCAAGTGTTGTTTGTTATAATATTTGTTTTCATTTAGTTTTATATGTTTTCTTCTTCTGGGAACCTGATACCTGGTAGTTGTTTTTCAGAAGGGTTGGGAGGGGTAGGTTTAACTAAAAAGAAAAGAAAAAAAAACTGAAAAGAAAAATCAAAAATGAAATAATGATAAGTATGTGCGTGTATGTAAGCTGAATGTGGTTTTATGTGTGTTGTGTGTTTTGTGTGTGTGTGTGTGTGTGTGTGTGTGTTGCGTTACACACATGGGTAGAAAATAATGTTTGTATCTGTTTCCGTTGACCAGACCAGTTTTTTGGTTTTTTTAATTGGTAAATAAAAAAGTTGGTTGGTACCTTTAATTTTGATTTAATTGTTTTCTTTTGATGATGGCTTTTAACTCATTGTCTCCCAGGTACGGATATATCTGTACCCACTCATATGGCTCTATCTGACCAGGTACGGATATATCCGCTCAGACTGTTAGCTTCAGTCGCTTCCTGTAACCGCTAACATCCATCTAACGCCTGCAATCCAGCGTGTTGATACACAGTTACGACACAGTTACTACAATTCTGGGTGACCTGCTACTGCACAGCTTGTCTCCGCTAAAAAAAACTTGGTCAACATCGGTGGCTTAGAAAGTGTTAATTGGCTGGAACTTGTGCCAATTTAGTTGCTCAGGCTTTCATTTCTTACATTTGTGTGTGTGTGTGGATATAGTTATAGTTCTTTGCCTGTCATTTTGTAAAAGAACATATTCTCTTGATTGAAAAAGAAAAGACAATTCACCTGAACTTTATTCTTTACAACATAACAAAGACAAGTTTTGCCACAATGCTACATGCAAAGTTGTTCTATGTGATTTCAGATGGGTCCAGTCTACACACTGCTGGTGGCAGGAGAACACATGACCTTTCTCCTTGACCCTGAAGACTTCCATCTCTTTTTCCAGTCACCCAACGTAGATTTTCAGAAAGCTGTACAGTTGCCTGTCCAGAGAGTAGGTATGTCATAATTAATCTTGAAAGTTAGATTCTAAAAGTTACTTCACTATTGCTTGAATCACAGGTCTTTTATGCTCAGAATCTGAATTAAGATCTCATCATTTTGAATGATACCATAATAATTGGAATCTGGAAACTGTAAATCCTATTTTGAATATTTAGATCTATGAATACTTGGGACATGTATAGATTACTTACTCTGAAATCAGTAGATCGAATGTTTGATATGTACAGTATCTATACATTGTCTCATTTGTGCTATCATTAATGATTAGAGCTGAATACTGGAGATTCATTTTGGTTTTGATTTTTAATTGCATTATCCAATGGTTAATAGTGGTTTTATTTTGCATCTACAGCTTCTGTGACAGAAGAGTCTTTCTTCACCTACCATACAAAAATCCATGACACCGTCAAAGGAAAACTTGCTGCAGGGCAACTTACCTCCCTTTACCCAAAATTGAGGCAAGGCTTTGCAGAGGGTTTAGATCACATAAAAAAAGGTGAGTTGAACATTTAGAAATGGGAATAAGTGAATATTACAGTACAGTGTATCACCAACGATTCTAGATCTATATAACAAGCCTGCACAGAGGTTTCAGTTGATTGAAAAATAATTTCCCTTGAACTATAATTTCCCTATTCAATAAAATAACAAAACCCAAAGTGAAAGACAGTATTCTTGTCATATTAACAATACAGAGCTCACCCTCATGTAAGTATTCTGTTTGTGACATGTGTATAACAGTGTTGTTGCCAGGCCTCGGTCTTCGGTCTCTGACGCATTCCTTTCTGATTTGACGCATTGGACCTAGCCTTGTCCGGTCGATGAACAGATAGTTTTTACGTTTTGGTGGTCAACTGACCGATACATATTCGTACAAGGCGGACAAGGTCTGCAATGAATGGAATGGGAGTTGCTAAGTCGGAAAACAAACCCCGATCAAAATGCTCATGTTTGCTACGAGTGAAAATGCACTCGGTGCCGAGTCCGTGTTTGTCGTCATTGACACTCGAGGCTGCGTTTACGGAAATACCCGATCCAGCCGGTGTACCTATTTACCGAAAACGGCGCAAACAGCGGAAAGTTCATCAATATAATACTACGGCATGGTAATGCGAATGATCAGGCAGGATCCATACATTCGTACATCGGGCACTGTATTGGAAAGGGTATATAGGCCAGGAATGTCAGGCTCTTTCTCCTCGCAAAGTTTATGAACAATTAAAACTAGGAAGCGACATCAAAGCAATGTCAAAGGACTTGAAACAGGTTCAGAATAAGAAGGAAAGGGAAAAACGCGAATAGCCGGAAAATGTTGCCCCCCCAAAAATGCTAAAAGTTGCAACAAAGTTGTAAATTATTTTTTGACCTATTGCTTTTTTAAAGCCAGGGCATTTGGACCTATTGTTTTTTTTTAGGGAGGTCCAAATGACCTATTGTCTTCTTAGGATGGCAACAACACTGGTATAAATTACAGCTCCGTCCATCCATGATATCGCGTGGTATTTTGTCGAGACTGGGTCAATGAATATGATGACGTCACTGGAGGCTCTGCCGAGAGTGACTTCATTATATTCATTCACCCCATCGAGACAAAATACCACGCGATACCATGGATGATTCGGAGCTGTAACGTATATATATGGCATGACCAAAGTAAGGAGAAGTTGTAGAACTATATTTTGTGTCAGTCTTGGCAAGGCGCAATTTTAACACTACGCTGGAACGCCGAAGAAGAAGAAGAACACTACGCACGAAATAAACGTTAAGTGATAACGTTGTGCGGGTGCTACCCACGTGCTGCACCTGTAAATTTTATTCAAGTTTTCCATTTACTTGTCGCTGCGCAAGTTATTTTGCCTAGGTCAAGGCCGAACTTTAGGTCTACGGAGAAATATCGCTGGATATTTTCTCACTAGAATAACAGAGACAAAGAAGGGAAGTCATGCTATATTTAATGGTATCATTTCCTTGCTTGTTTGTTATGAATGCAGTTCACACCCTTTCAGACATTCTTTACTTGAAATTATGCTGCTACGGTTTGTCAGGAATCTGAGAATGTATAACAATTTAGTTTTGGTTGCCAGGTGACTATGAGCTGCATGATGTTGTCCGTGGAGTGATGTACCGCACTGTTCTGGACAACCTGTTTGGTAAAGGTGTTCTGCCTACACTGGACCAGGTGTGTGATAAAATGTGTTCTTTGTGTGTGTGTGTGTGCAATCGTTTGCGCGTGTGTGCGTGCGTGTGTGCATGTGTGTGTGTGTGTGTAATCGTGTGTGTGTGTGTCTGGAAAGCTGTTTGGAGGAGCATGTGCTAGCGATTTGTGAGTGTGCATGCATGTGTGTGTGAAAAGAGAAAGAGAGAATAAGTAGAGGTTACATGCCGAGTCTCAGTGATTCTTAAAAATAATGGTCGAGGTTAGCGGATCATGAAAAATGCGAGCTTTAGCGAGCTTTTTCATGACCGCGAACTGAGACCATTATTTTTTATAATCACTGAGACGAGGTGTGTAACCTCTTTATTCCTCCTTTCTTCAGTTATTCAAAGAAAAGAGGAGTTTTTTTGCGAAAGTTTGATCGAATCCTATTCTCTCAACCAGTCAACCTGCGCAGGCGATCGATTAATGCGCGGTTGTATAGTTCCGTGCAAATCATTCCATTCTGTTAACACTTCTTGTCAGTTTTCCTATTTTGGGCTAAAATCAAGTACACAGATATGCTGTTATTCTGCTGTGGCGGCAAAGGCAGATATTGTGTGTTTTGTATATGTTTTGGTATCGGTTAGGATAATGTTCTTTCGTCAAATGGGACTAGCAGACGAACTTTTGAACCCGTGTTCCAACGTTAAAAACTGTATGAAGTTCAGTTTTCTGGGGAAAATAGTGTATGAAACCGCTTTATGTTGTTTAAATTGATGAGATGTGTGCATTTGGTTGCGTGTGATCTGTTTATTAAATGAAATATTGTTGAAAACTGACCGTCGGATTGCAGTCTGTTGTCGAAGAAACTGAGTGAAAAGAAGGGGAACTACTCTTGTCGCTAGACAAAGTATGAGTTACTTGCCTTGGGAAATTGCTTGTGATGAACGTCTGATCTAGATTCAGAAAACAACCGAACTCATGGATTTTATATGGAGATTCATGTGTTCAGGCCTGTAGTTGTTAATTTAAATGCGGTATGTTTGTATTGTTTGCTCCAGAGATGTATACTTCGTACATTAGAGCGTTCGGAACTTTTCAGTCGCAAAAAGTAGTACCGAAACAGAACAGCTTCTCAACCCATTGCACTATCGAGGATTCAGGCTGTTGCTGGGTCGTTATTTGTTTGGTTGCTGGGTCATTATCGAAAAATAACTACCCCTACAAGTTTACAGAGGTAAAGAAGCAGAGGGGGGAATAATACCATTTTTACCACCCACTCTAATCAGCGCTGCATGCACATGTAACAGGGTAACGCAGTAGTTCCCGTTTATAAAAGCAACTGCAGACCTTGAGCAATGAGCTATTTAAGCTCAACAATTCAATATCTGCTGTTAGGAAACCTGTGGGTTTTTAGAGAGTTGATTATGATCAGGTCACACCGCTGTTGGCTGAGGT
>NC_090247.1:25820939-25918439 GCF_037325665.1 Littorina saxatilis
TAAGAAAGAGAGAGATACTAAGAAAGAGAGAGAGAAACTAAGAAAGAGAGAGAGACTAAGAAAGAGAGAGAGAGAGAGACTAAGAAAGAGAGAGAGAGATAGAGACTAAGAAAGAGAGACAGAGAGAGAGATTAAGAGAGAGAGACAGAGAGAGAGACTAAGAGAGAGAGAGAGAGAGAGACAGAGAGAGAGAGAGACAGAGAGAGACAGAGACAGACAGTCAGATAGACAGATCACAGTCAGATAGACGGATAGACAGATAGACGGATAGACAGACAGACAGACAGAGCAACTGACAACGGACATACAGACAGAGAGATACGGACAGACAGACAGAGAGACAGACAATCTCTTGGAGACAAACAGGCAGACAGACACTGTTCCGCCGCTTTGGTAATTATGGGTGTAGCAGAACCCGCGCCGTCGGCAGAGGGATAGTTACAATCACTACTACTCTTTAAAAGTATGGGTTTGTGTGAACCCGCGCCATCGGTAGTGTTTATGTAAATTATCATAATCAATTAATTTTAATGTTTTGTCATGTACACACTAAAAATTTGCAGACAGAGAGCAAATTAGGTGTGTGAGAGATACTTAAAATTTCAAAACGATATCTTTAATGGTTCCAGAGTTACAATGATTTTAGTGTGTCTCTGGGTACAGGTGAACCCAGGAAGCACGGCAAAGGTTAAAGAGAAAATGCACTGTGAATATCTTATGCATTTGTGCTATTTGCAGTTAGCTGTTTGTGTGTCTGTGTGTCTGCGTACAGTGGTACCTGCAATGTGTGGCCCCTCCGATGAGAGGACACCTCCCTTAAAAGGACACTTTCTATTGTCCAGTTGTCGATTATCTTGACCAAAATATACCTGTCATGACAGGCCACCTGCAATGTAGGGACACTTTTAGCTGGTCCCAAGGGTGTCCTTCATCGCAGGTACCACTGTACATGTTTGTGTGTGTGTGTGTGTCCATGCATGCTTTGTGTGGGTGTGTGTGGTAGTGTGTGTGTGTGCATGTGTGTGTGTGCACTCACTCTTTGCTTATTATATTACCAGGCATGAAAAGGAACTGCTGTTCTGAGGTTTGTTCGGGTAGAGCCGGGGTATGAGGAATATTTATTGCCGAAAGAAAGGACATGAATGACATGTATGTATTCCATTGAGACATATTTATAGAGTGATTTTCTCTGTTATCTTTTTTTGGCTCACGTAAGTGTAGCCTATGCGATGGTAAACTCTGTCTGTCTGTGCGTGTGTGTGTGTGTGTGTGTGTGTGTGTGTGTGTGTATGTGATAGAAACTTTAACATTTGAAGACGTCACATTATGGCGTAAGAGGGTTAGACGTCACGCGAAGGAATTACTGAAAGTCTCGGTCATTGTTATTTTGAGCGGGCCGAGACTAGTTGGCAGTCGTGTCCCTGTAAGTAGGCTACACATGCAGACAGACAGATCTAGATCTAGTGTCTCGCTTTCTTGCACAGTGTCACCTATGCTTACTGTGTGTGTGTGTGTGTGTGTGTGTGTGTGTGTGTGTGTGTGTGTGTGTGTGTGTGTGTGTGTGTGTGTGTGTGTGTGTGTGTGTGTGACGGAGTGATTGAGTTTGTGTTACTGTTTGTCGATTTCTTACGTGAGCCTTGACGGCTTCGCCTCTTTTTTGATTGTGTATGTATGCGTATATGCATGGACTCCTACATGCTACAGTAAATATCTCCTCATGCCTCTGTTAAGTACATGTATAACTATTCCATTTTTAATTTTATGTGTGTTTGTAGTTTGAAATTGGTGTACTTATTGTTCTTTTGGAATTTCCTGAAGAAAATTCGAACTGCAATCTTTCGGGATGACAAGCACAAACAAATCAGGCTAACCTGTTGTTGTGTGTGTATGTGTGTGCAGGGAATGGTCAACATCAAAAGGATGGCTGTTGAAAATGTTTGGTCAGGTGGTCCAGAGAGTGGACACAGGGGGAGAGGAGGAAAAGAAGACAGTCCTTCAGTCCCTCCTGAGTGTTGTCGATGCTCAGCATGCACCCAACTACAGTCTGCTGCTTATGTGGGCTTCCCTGGCTAACGCCATTCCAGTGAGGAATTTTAGTTATATTTAGATGGAGATCTGTGAGATTGTTTTTCATACAGGGGAATGTAGTTGTGTGGTTTGATTGAGTGAGTGTGTGTGTGTGTGTGTGTGTGTGTGTGTGTGTGTGTGTGTGTGTGTGTGTTTGTGAGTGTGCAGGTACATGCATATGTGTTTGTGCGTGTGTTTGTGTGTGTGATGTGTGTCTGTTTCTGAGTGTGTGTTTGTGTGTGTGCATGTGCATATGCATATGTTTTTTTTATGTGTGTGTGTGTGTGTGTGTGTGTGTGTGTGTGTGTGTGTGTGTGTGTGTGTGTGTGTGTGTGTGTGTGTGTGTGTGTGTGTGTGTGTGTGTGTGTGTGTGTGCAGGCATGAATTAAAGGGTTGTTTATGATGAAAGAAACAACAGATGTTATTTAGACGATGGATTTTGTTTCACTATTTGTAAATGCTTTCATGAAGCAAATGAACAATACAAAAAAAAATCTGAAAGTACAGAAACAGAAAGAAAATTAAAAGATGAGCATAGGCCTATACACATGTGTTGTTAGCTGAGTTTTCCTTTTTTGGGGGGGAATGTCACAAAACACTTAAACAATATTCTTTTAAAAATGTCTGTTTATTTTAATTTGCAGATCATGTTCTGGACACTAGCATTTGTGCTTGATGACAAGAGAGTAGTTGAAAAAGCCAGACAAGAAGTGATGTCTACAGTGGGTACTTCCAGTGAAGGTCAGTTTTATGCACCCGATTTGGGTTCTCTCCCTTCAGCCTTGGCTGAGGTGCACGAGAAAGTTACCACCCCAGCAGTGTACATGTAGCTGGATTGGTTAAAATCAACCACAGGTCTCAGTTTCAACCAATCCGACCCCGCAGTTGGCTCCTGTTGGGGTGGCAACTTAATTTCTCATGCACCTCAGCCTGTTTGTCTGCATGCTTTGATGTTTCTTGCTCTTGCTTGAAACAATTCAGAAAAGACTTGTAGAAGTGTGTTCCTTTAAAAGCACAAGTTGCACACATGGTGTAACTACAAAATATAATGTGTTTGTCTTGACTGGGTACTGTCATGTGCAAGGAAGGTATTTACATAGCTGTCATGCCAGCTATTCATTCGCTAATGAAAAAATATGAATAAATAAATAAATGATGTGGAAGGTGTAGTACATGTCTGAATGCTTATTTCAGTGATAGTGATGCATCTTGTGTAATGTCTCAGTGGAATCCATCAGAAAAGATGATCTCAAGTCAAAGTCAAGTCTCGATGCTAACATTTAGTGGTAAATGGCTATATTCATACACTATCACGAGCAATTTGGCAATTTAGATGACATTCTTTCCTTTCTGATCTCTCTGCCTTAACTTAATTATCCCTTTCCCTCTCATTCCCTGTTTATCGAGAAATCCTAACATATAGCAGACAAAAAAGTGCAAGCATTAAAGGTCCTTGTCTACATTTTTATACCGAAATCGCCATTTGACCATTAAAATGCAGAGTCTATTATCTACAATTATCAACAATACACCCCCTTTCGATCAGGAAAGACGAAGCCAGTGTAGCCGTTTGAAAATTCATTGTAGTATTCCAGCGTAGTACTCATAGTAGGATATCCTTATTTGGAAAATGCCAAGCGCAAAACTCCTCTCAAATCCCGTGCATTTCGTGCGTTTAAAAAAAAGCGTGGACAGCGCTCCAGTGTCAAACTGTTGCTGCACTTGTTTGGGCGTGGCTATAAGCATAGTGACATGAATTTGATTGGTCAGTATTTTTAGGCAAAGCACATGTTCTCAGCAAACAGAAAACAAAATATTGGAAGCGTGAGTCACGCTACCCAAAAATAAAATCTTTTTTTACATATATTTTTTTTCTATAACTTTTTTCCCCATGGTTCATTCATCATCTGACATAACTTTTTAGCGAAATCTAACCATAAGATTATTGAAAAAAAGCAAAAATGTAGACGACCACCTTTAATCTTTTTCTGACTGCGTTAAGTTTTCCAGCCTCACCAGAAGAGTGACAGAAGTAACAACTGGAATCCATAGAAGCGTTAGCTATAGTGTCTCTATTGACAGAGTTATGGCCCTTGGTATATGTTACTGTAAGTTGTGCATTTGAAGGTGCACTCCTGAAACCTGAAATCTGATTCAAATTTGTTATTTTAACTGTATCTCTTGGCCACTTATTTATTATTCATTTTGTACAGATACCAAGCAGTTTCTTTAAGAACTGTGGACCCCCCTCCCTTTTAAGACCAAAACAAAATCGAGAAAATCTGGGGTCTTATAAAAAAACAAGTCGCGTAAGGCGAAAATACAATATTTAGTCAAGTAGCTGTCGAACTCACAGAATGAAACTGAACGCAATGCCATTTTTCAGCAAGACCGTATACTCGTAGCATCGGCAGTCCACCGCTCATGGCAAAGGCAGTGAAATTGACAAGAAGAGCGGGGTAGTAGTTGCGCTAAGAAGGATAGCACGCTTTTCTGTACCTCTCTTTGTTTTAACTTTCTGAGCGTGTTTTTAATCCAAACATATCATATCTATATGTTTTTGGAATCAGGAACCGACAAGGAATAAGATGAAAGTGTTTTTAAATTGATTTGGACAATTTAATTTTGATACTAATTTTTATATATTTAATTTTCAGAGCTTGTTTTTAATCCGAATATAACATATTTATATGTTTTTGGAATCAGCAAATGATGGAGAATAAGATAAACGTAAATTTGGATCGTTTTATAAATTATTTTTTTTTTTACAATTTTCAGATTTTTAATGACCAAAGTCATTAATTAATTTTTAAGCCACCAAGCTGAAATGCAATACCGAAGTCCGGGCTTCGTCGAAGATTACTTGACCAAAATTTCAACCAATTTGGTTGAAAAATGAGGGCGTGACAGTGCCGCCTCAACTTTCACGAAAAGCCGGATATGACGTCATCAAAGACATTTATCAAAAAAATGAAAAAAACGTTCGGGGATTTCATACCCAGGAACTCTCATGTCAAATTTCATAAAGATCGGTCCAGTAGTTTAGTCTGAATCGCTCTACACACACACACACACACACACACAGACACACACGCACATACACCACGACCCTCGTTTCGATTCCCCCTCGATGTTAAAATATTTAGTCAAAACTTGACTAAATATAAAAAGAGGGAGTCCTAAATTGGTTTTTTTACAAAGGTTATGAACAGTACTTCTGAAAAAATCAAGGTCTTAAAATGTGGAAAGTCTCAAAAAGGGTCTCCATTTAACTTAATTTTTTCATGATTTCAGTCCGTGAAGAATCCTTAGCTTCTATGCCGTACTTGAAGTGCTGTATACTGGAAGCCATCCGCTTAAGATCACCTGGCATCATCACGCGACGTGTGGTCAAGCCGTTCAAAGTTAAGGTGAGATGGGTCTTGTGACCAAGGAAAAACTGTTGAACAGACTGATTACAGACCTGGGAACCCATATGATTTTGCTTTATCTATTACGCATGATTGTCTAGAATACGATCAGTATGGTCAGTGGGGAAAATATACGAGGCACATTTTGGTTGTCAGTAAACATTGTAAGAAGAATTTGTTTTATATGTATTGATAAGCTTAATTAACGGTGTGACGGACGCATGTGAATCATGTTTGAATCATGGATGTTCAAATGCTGCATGGAGCACTCTCATTTTTTTGAAAAAACACCTAGTTTGTTTGAGAATACACCAAGTGCAAAACAGCCTGGTTTCCAGGTCTGCTGATAGCTTCTGAGGATAAGTTGTTTTTGATATTCTAGCTGTTGAACAAGTATGCTTGCAAGTTTTTGAGCACATGCTGGGTCATTTTTACATTTAGTCAAGTTTTGACTAAATGTTTTAACGTAGAGGGGGGAATCGAGACGAGGGTCGTGGTGTATGTGCGTGCGTGCGTGTGTGTGTGTGTGTGTGTGTGTGTGTGTCTGTGTGTGTGTGTCTCTCTGTGTGTGTAGAGCGATTCAGACCAAAATACTGGACCGATCTTTATGAAATTTGACATGAGAGTTCCTGGGTATGATATCCCCAGACGTGTTTTTCATTTTTTGGATAAATTTCTTTGATGACGTCATATCCGGCTTTTCGTGAAAGTTGAGGCGGCACTGTCACGCCCTCATTTTTCAACCAAATTGGTTGAAATTTTGGTCAAGTAATGTTCGACGAAGCCCGGACTTTGGTATTGCATTTCAGCGTGGTGGCTTAAAAATTAATTAATGACTTTGGTCATTAAAAATCTGAAAATTGTAAAAAAAAAAAATTTTTTATAAAACGATCCAAATTTACGTTTATCTTATTCTCCATCATTTGCTGATTCCAAAAACATATAAATATGGTTAAAAAACAAAGGATTACTGTACTCACCAATACAAAGACGACACAAGACGATTACGAATTTTCGCTTCTGGAAGCTTCATCAGGAAAAGAACACAAAAGACAACATATAAATATGTTATATTCCGATTAAAAACAAGCTCTGAAAATTAAATATATAAAAATTATTATCAAAATTAAATTTTCCAAATCAATTTAAAAACACTTTCATCTTATTCCTTGTCGGTTCCTGATTCCAAAAACATATAGATATGATATGTTTGGATTAAAAACACGCTCAGAAAGTTAAAACGAAGAGAGGTACAGAAAAGCGTGCTATTCTTCTCAGCGCAACTACTACCCCGCTCTTCTTGTCAATTTCACTGCCTATGCCGTGAGCGGTGGACTGACGATGCTACGAGTATTCGGTCTTGCTGCGTTGCATTGCGTTCAGTTTCATTCTGTGAGTTCGACAGCTACTTGACTAAATGTTGTATTTTCGCCTTACGCGACTTGTTTATTATGAAAGTGAAAGCCAGGGTGTGATTATGTTAAGCTAAATCTATATGTGTGTGCAAGTGCGTGTGTGTGTGTGTTTGTGTGTGAGTGTGTGTGTGTGTGTGCACATGTGTGTGTGCACATGTGTGTGTGTGTGTGTGTGTGTGTGTGTGTGTGTGTGTGTGTGTGTGTGTGTGTGTGTGTGTGTGTGTGCGGATAGGGTTGGGGGGTGGAGTGTACAGTTGTGTGTATGTGTGTTCATTTAATGTAAAATATGACTACCCATGTTTTGTATGTGTGTGTAAACGATACGTTTTCCACTGATAACAGCACTGACTATAGGCATTACTTTTGTGCAGAACATGACAGTGCCTGCTGGTGATATGGTGATGGTCTCCCCTTTCTGGGCTCACCGGAACCCTACGTTTTTTCCTGATCCTCACAAGTTCCTGCCGGTATGAAGCACACAAAGATTTTTTTTCTTTGATTTCTATTTATTATTGTGATATATATGAGTGCTTAAAACTTGGAGGAATAAGGGCTATAAGGGAGATAATTCACATAGGACTCGTATCATATATATATATAAAGCAGGTAAGAGGTGCAGCAAAACGAGAATTACTTTCTGCTCTAAACTAATGGGTAGGGGAAACAAGGGGAAGATTATGTCTCGGTTATTTGTCATGTATGTGATTCAGTGTTAAAATCATAGAGGTGTATTTGGACGAGAAGAATTGAGGCTGAATCTCTGGCCTAGATGGCCATTATGATGTGTATGTTCTTTAAATTTAATAATGTTTAACATGGCTAGTGGAATCAGCTGTATTTGTCACTCATGTAAACTCATGATACGCGAAAGTGTTAACTATATTGCAGGAGCGATGGCTTTCAGCAGATCTTGAGAAGAACGTATTCCTTGAAGGCTTCATTGCTTTTGGTGGTGGGCGATACCAGTGTCCTGGCAGGTTTGTGTCATACATATTGTACAATTGTGACACTGAAAATGAATTATGATTCCTGTGACTTAATAGCCCTTTAAAAACTGCTACGCAAAGGTTCCAAAGAGCATACCAGGATATAACAGCAGCCGGACCCCATCACAAACAGTTCTTTACAATTGACAGGTGTCTAACTAATGACTAACGTAGAAGGAAAGTTGCACTACTACAACTAGCCTTCGCTTAAAGGCATACTAACGCACTCCCGTGTTTACAAAGTGTAGTTTGCCCACAATCGATGTCAAACGCACCATAAGACCATATAATGGCGATACGTCACCATGCGCGGACCATAATACATGCATTACAGCTTGTTCTAGCCTCTGAAAAAGTGAGGATGTCAACAAAGCCGCGGTGTTCTCTCCCTTGCATCAACGTTACATGTGTTGCCAAATCTATAAATAGGACGATCCAGATCAAAATGAAAATTCAAATATCTCAACATTTAAGGGGTCCTGGACCACAATATTTTGCAGGGAACTTAATTTAGTCTGTCTCCAGCTGTTGGTAAAGCAATTAGCGTGTATAGTCATCGAGTACATATGGCTTTAAGGCCACAGCTAGCTCTGTCAGTGTAGAGCTGCTGTGAAGGGAGACTACTGTGTCACCCTGTCAGATTAGTGTCAAAACAAACGCATACTTAATGAAGAAACAAATAGGAAGTAGCATTGTCATATTTGTGACTTTTGACAGCTGTACTTTAAAACATTTTTTTTTAATGGAAACAACAAAGAAAAAGACAATTGGAAATGTTTGTGTCTCCTGTAAAAGTGTCCATGTGAAGATGGAATCACACATAACACACTGTCTCTCTGTCTGTCTGTGCGTATTACAGACTGTGAGTGCTTAGTTTGCATGCATGAATATTGAGTGTTTTGAAATTCTACTCTGATACAGTGGAACCCCCCTTTTAAGACCCCTTGACTCCCTCCCATTTAAGATCCTGTGGTTTTTTTCTCTCAAGACTTTCTGTTCATGACCTCTGAATTTACCCACATATTAAGTCTCCCTCCTTTTTAAGACCTGATTTTTTCTCCGATTTGTGGAGGTCTTAAAAGAGGGGTTCCACTACTGTTTATGACATTATGTCTACACAAAAACGCATGTGTCCCTACTATGTGTTTTATTCTTCTTTTGAAGGTGGTTTGCGCTTTTGGAACTGCACTTGTTTCTGGCTCTTTTTATTCAGCGCTTTGACTGCAAACTACAGGGTGCTGTTCCTGATTTTGTGAGTATGGAGAATGGTGTGTGTTTGTGCATGCATGTGTGTATGTGTGCATATTTGAGCTTGTGTGTGTGTGTGTGTGTGTGTGTGTGTGTGTGTGTGTGTGTGTGTGTGTGTGTGTGTGTTTGTGTGTGTGATTATTATGTAAACTTGGCTCCAGATCTTAACATGAGAGCTAATTGCCTCGATAAATTTCTGTTTATTTGTGCCTCTTAATGAGCTTGTTGAATAAATCACAACGGGTGGTAGATGTTTTTAACAAACAACTCATGCTCACTTGGCCAGCCATACCTTGAATAAGAGTAATGTCCCTTTTCTATGTACAGTGGAACCCCCCTTTTAAGACCTCAAAAAATGTGAGAAAATCAGGTCTTAAAGGGAGGGAGTCTAAAATGGGGGTAAATTTACAGAGGATATGAACCGAAGGTCTTAGAAAACAATGTCTTAAAAGGGAGGAAGTCTTAAATTGGAGGGTCTTAAAAGGGGGGTTCCACTGTACCTAAGCTGGATGAACTGTCTTCCTAGATGTGTGCAGGTAGCCATAACAACAAAAAAAGATCCATTTGTGTATATTCTTTGATGAGTTTTAATTGACTGGATTGTACATGTTTCAGAGTCCTCTTCACTTAGTTGGAACTCAACAGCCAGTGGGACCCTGTCCTGTTCACATTGAAAACCTGTGAAGGTACTAGCTAGTACTTGAAAGGCGGCAAGACCTGAGACGTACATGTGTGTGTGTGTGTGTGTGTGTGTGTGTGTGTGTGTGTGTGTGTGTGTGTGTGTGTGTGTGTGTGTGTGTGTGTAATTTATTAACAGTAGATGCACAATACTTTCATAATGAAAAATAATGCATGGCAAATGATTTATAAAAGGAATAACATGGTGTGTGTGTGTGGGGGGGGGGGGGGGGGGGAGGATGCCGATGGGGATGTTGAATATGTCATGACATGTGAAACTTATGCTGAATATTTGGCACTGATGAGCTGCTGAAAACAGTGAATTAAATTAAATAAATCAAAATAAAGGCAATGGAAAATACAATTTACTTCATATTATTGATTTGTGAATAATTATGTCATGCAGTGTATTAATTAATGACAGGCAAATATACTCTGTAATTGTTTGTTTGAATATTGTAGCATTCCAATGTATCATTAATCTTCTCAGTATACTTGTTCATTTACTAGCAAATTCAATGCTGATGGACACTCAGGGAAACTTAATAAAAGTCTATTTCTGTTTATCTGTGTCACTGTGCATTTTCTTCTGAATAATTGAATGAAAAAATAAATGAGTGTAGCCAGTTAACATACACACACATTCACACACACACGCACACTCAAACCCACTTACACACACACACTCAAATACACCTAAACCCACACATGCGCCCACATGCCGCATGTACACATACACATGCAAAAACAATGATACATGTACACACACACTCAGACTCAAGACTCAAAATGTTTACTGTCCTCATAAAAACAAGGAAAATTGCCTTACAGTGTCAGGCGATCACAGACATAAAAACATCACATGTATTAAGAATTAAACGATTGCACTTAAAACTAATAACTCTAGCCCGCTTCATATTTGCTGTAAACTTAGAATTAGAATTGCATTAAAACACATGTAAACATCCTGAGCGTCTCTCGCAGCACTCACACTTACAGACACACACACACACACACACACACACATATACACACACACACACTCTCTCTCTCTCTCTCTCTCACTCGCCATCTCTCTCTATCTCAGTTTAACTAAAAACAATAAAATATAACACACACACACATACACACTGGCAACTAATGTGCCAATACAAAGAGTGAAAGATGCAAATCATAAAATGCTCCTCATATAATTTCTTTACCTAAAGAAAATGGCACATTTATCACACCAAGCATTACATATATCACAGAACAAACGTTTAGAATTATTTTCCGACTACAAATTATACCGGTACAAGTAAGGACAGTAATTAACAGTGCAAAAATCTGCACATGACATACTTTACAGACCAGGGCTAAAAATAACAACACAGTCAGCAGTGGTGAGGAAATATGAATAGAGAGAGTGACAGAAAAACAGACAAATACCGTAAAATCCCTAGCATAAGCCCACCATTTAGAAAACGCCCACCCCCCACTTTGGGCCAAAAGTTGTGCACAGGGGTAACTACCTAGCAAACGCCCACCCTGCTTTTTTCAAAGAGACTATAGGCTCACTTTCACTAGGATTTGTGCAGACTGTTCTAAAAGTCATCTTTTTCCCCTTCTTTACCTTTTCGTGTTTCTTTCCTTTTTTCTTATTCTTTGTCCCCTCTTCTCACTCCCACCCATCGTTCATGTTTTTTCGAGTTTCTCTTCTCTTTTTTTTCCTAAGTTTGTGGGTTTTTCTTTCTCAGAAAGATTGGGCCTTTTGAAGACAAAATCCAAGTTCAGTTAACGTTTCATTTCCAAAGACGATCGTGTAATTTCTTCCCTGTACAGAAAGAAAGGGCTTCATTGGTGTTGACATTTCGACATTTCATCAAGTTTCTTTTTCCCGGAATTGTGTTGTTATTGTTTGTCCTTGCAAAGGTCTGGCGATTTTTTTTTTACTTTATAAATTTATATGAATGACTATGCTCGGGTTGTTTTCAGAAGAGCCAGTCCTTTTCTCTCTCTCTCTCTCTCTCTCTCTCTCTCTCTCTCTCTCTCTCTCTCTCTCTCTCTCTCTCTCTCTCTCTCTCTCTCTCTCTCTCTCTCTCTCTCTCTCTCTCTTTCTCATGGTTGGCCTTCTTTGCCTCAAAGTCCTTTTTACATTTAGTCAAGTTATGACTAAATGTTTTAACATCGAGGGGGGAATCGAGACGAGGGTCGTGGTGTATGTGTGTGTGTGTGTGTGTGTGTGCGTGCGTGTAGAGCGATTCAGACCAAACTACTGGACCGATCTTTATGAAATTTGACATGAAAGTTCCTGGGTATGATATCCCCATACGTTTTTTTCATTTTTTTTATAAATGTCTTTGATGACGTCATATCCGGCTTTTCGTGAAAGTTGAGGCGGCACTGTCACGCCCTCATTTTTCAACCAAATTGGTTGAAATTTTGGTCAAGTATTGTTCGACGAAGCCCGGACTTCGGTATTGCATTTCAGCGTGGTGGCTTAAAAATTAATTAATGACTTTGGTCATTAAAAATCTGAAAATTGTAAACAAAATATTTCTTTTATAAAACGATCCAAATTTACGTTCATCTTATTCTCCATCATTTGCTGATTCCAAAAACATATAAATATGTTATATTTGGATTAAACACAAGCTCTGAAAATTAAATATATGAAAATTATTATAAAATTAAATTGTCGAAATCAATTTAAAAACACTTTCATCTTATTCCTTGTCGGTTCCTGATTCCAAAAACATATAGATATGATATGTTTGGATTAAAAACACGCTCAGAAAGTTAAAACGAAGAGAGGTACAGAAAAGCGTGCTATCGTTCTCAGCGCAACTACTACCCCGCTCTTCTTGTCAATTTCACTGCCTTTGCCGTGAGCGGTGGACTGACGATGTTACGAGTATACGGTCTTGCTGCGTTGCATTGCGTTTAGTTTCATTCTGTGAGTTCGACAGCTACTTGACTAAATGTTGTATTTTCGCCTTAGCGCGACTTGTTCTTTCTTTTTTCCTTCACTTCTACTCACACGACCTAACTTACATGCTTTCGGGGTTTGTATTCACTCAATTACACGGTTGAGCACAAAACTTACTTTGTGCAAAGGGGTCTATCCCTAGCAAACGCCCACCCCCCAATTTTGCCCTAAATCTGTGCACATGGGGGGGTGGGCTTATGCTAGGGATTTTACGGTAGAGAGAGGGAGAGAGAGAGACGGAGCGAGAGAGAAACACTGGAAGAGGGGAGCGAGCAGTTCATTAAGACCTTTACCAAAGACATTAGCCGTAAATAATACAACGACAACAACAAAAAACAAGTCGCGTGAATTGATATAAAAACATGTAGTCAATCTGTAGGCATCAACATAAAAGATCAACACCAAAAACCAGTCATCGCCGAGACTACATTCAGATAGTCTCGGCTAAACTTTCCCGAAGATCGAGACGGGTCTCGCACGTCTCCGCGACGCTTGCGAACATTATACTCCACCTATTTTCTTTAATTCTGAGTGCGATTTTCAAGTGAACATAACGTAGCTATATATTTTGAATTCAGGAGAAGATGCAGAATACAATGCAGTGATTTTTTTTATATGTAAGTGAAAATTCGTTTTTAATGACAACTTTAATGAGCAAATTTATTATTTATTTGTTTAATCTTCCGAGCTGAAATGCAATCCCAAAGTCCGGCCTTCGTCGAAGATTGCTTGAACAAAATTTCAATCGATTTAGTGAAAAAATGAGGGCGTAACAGTGCCGCCTCAACAATCACTAAAAGCCGGATATGACGTCATCAAAGACATTTATCCAAACCATTATAAAAATGTCTGGGGATATCATACACATGAACTATCATCTCAAGTTTCATGATGATCGGTCCAGTAGTTTTATTTGAATCGCTCTACACATACACCCACACAGACACACACACACACACACACACACACACACACACACACACCTAGGCACACACACATACATACACCACGACCATCGTCTCGATTCCCCGTCTATGTTAAAACATTTAGTTTTAAACTTGACTAAATGTAACCAGGCGTAGCACGAGCAAATTGCTCCATATTGCGTATCGCACATAGCATGCACATAGGCAACAGAATAGCTTTGTCTGCATCTCGATCTTGTATGTTGCTGCCTTAAAAATAAGTATTTTTCGAATCCTAATTTATGATTGATTTGTGATGCTTTTACAAACACAAACACACACACACACACACACACACACACACACACACACACACACACACACACACACACACACACACACACACACACACACTCATGCAGTTACCCAAGTTACACACGCTGGCAACCGATGTTCAAATACAAACAAAGAGGTAAATCTGCTAATTATAACATGCAATTACCTATGATAAAGAATATGGCTCATTTATCACACCAAGCATTAATTAAATATATCACAGAGAGGTAACGTCAAGAATTATTTTTCGACAACAAATAATGTTGCAAGTAAGGAGAGTAACTGTGCAGAAGTCCTTAAATAACCTACGTCACAGACCATGGCAACACACAAACAACAACTACAAAAACCCACAAAGTTTGCAAAAGCAATAACATATAACGCCTATACATGGTTGGCAATATGACCATTTAAAAATAAACGGATTTATCTACATTCAATCTTAAAAAGAATAATAACTATTCTCATATCAATTAAAAGCCATAATTATGATATAGCTCCCCAGACATGACACATAGACTTGGACATTACTTACTTACTGCCTTTCACGCCTGGTGGCGTGTAGGGCAGCGACAAAAAACCTAGACTTGGACATAGAGACCATTATTTTACTTCACCGTGGTGCATATTTTGCATAACATTTGAACATGTAAAAGAACGTATAGCATGTATAAGATAACAATGTACGGGACGGGAAAATGTTTGCATCTACCATTACTGGACAGTTCGTTGAAAGTACCAATAGATCATAATATGTTACTTAACAAATATATGTGGAATATTATCCAAGATTGTCGAAGTCGTACATACAAAAAATCATCATTAATGCAGTGTTAAAATAAACGCACTATAACTTCGGGTCAAATCATTACCAAATGTGAATACATTTAAGTTCAATATCAAAACTACAAAAGAAAATAGGGTGTTACCATACATTTGTCCCCATACGAGTACAAACCCACCCCATCTACAACCCAACCCAACCCCATCCCCGTTTCCTGACTAACAATCATGAATAAAACATTGGATTCTCACTTCATTGGGTGGTTCATTTGAAATTACGTACACGTGTTATTTTCAGCAACAGCAAACAAATTGGAATAAGAAATAATGGGAGTCACCTCATCGGTTTTACTAAGTATCTATATATATATACGACTTGTGTCTGTGTGTGTGTGTGTGTGTGTGTGTGTGTGTGATTGATCGCCATGCACGGCCAAAGTTCTCGATGGATCTGCTTCAAATTTGGTGTCCATATTCAGATACACCCTGCACAAAATCTGGTCGATGAGATATTTCAACACGTGCTCTCAGCGCGCAGCGCTGAACCGATTTTCGTTTTTCACTGCACGTTACTATTTTTAGATCTCCCTTCCTTCGTGCGCCGGCGTCAATCGATATTCCCGTTTGTACGTTAATATATTTAGAAGGTCACTGCACGTTACTATTTTTAGATCTCCCTTCCTTCGTGCGCCGGCGATGCCGGCGTACACCCGGCAAAGCCGGGTCCCCGGCGACGGCCGGGTATTCGGCTCTACTTCTTCCCGGCGAAGCGGGTAATCATCTAGTATGAAATATATAATATTATGAAGAAATCATTTGTTCCCTTCACCTTCAGAGCAAATAATTGAGTATGTTTTTTGTTTTTGCAGAAAAAAGTAAGGGAAGTACTCGTATAAATGAAGCAATTGACGACAAAAAAGCAGGGAATGTAACTTGAATACACTAGTAAGCCCTTAAAGCTGCGAAACATTCAATACATTCAATTTGCAAGCGGTGCTGAAGAAATTGGCAAATACATTACACGGGCACTAAATGTATCACAGAAGAAAAGTCGAGAATTATTATCCAACAACAAATTATGCTGCAAGTACGAAAGTGGCTCTGCAGAGGTCCTGAAATGACATACGTACATTACAGACCATGGGCGAAGGCAAAAACAAATCACCACCCACAAAGTTTGCAGAAGCACGAAAACATTGAGCCTATACATGGTTGGCAATATGTGCATTTAAAAATGAACGTTTATTTTTTATTTTTTATCATTCTATCTTAAAAAGGATGATAACTGTTCTCATATCCATTAAAAAGGGTCTGACTAAAGACTACGCGACCGCAAGCGACCACTCGCAACCGCAAGCGACCACGCGCGACCGTGCGCGACCTCTAACTAAAGCATGTTCATGTAATATTTTTATATATATGTAGTATCTTCACAACATTATCTGACTTTGTACCAAGTTTTAAGTCATAGAAATAAAAAATATGGGAGTTATGATGCATTTTCAAAGATTTATCGAGCAAAAATGAAAGCATCAGAATTCTGCGTTCGACCTTGTTCGCATTGTTAACCCTCACGTGCAACCTCAAACCAAAGCATGTGCATGTAAATTTTTTTTATATTTAGTATCTTCACAACATTGTCTCACTTTGAACCAACTTTTAAGTTATAGAAATCAAAAATAACTTAAGGGATGCATGTTCAAAGGCAAAAATCCGAGACTTTCTTTTTCGCTCGATAGCTCTTCGAAAATGCATCAAAACTCCCTTATTTCTTATTTCTATGATCTAAATGTTGGTACAAAGTCAGACAATGTTGTAAAGATACTAGATATATATATCATATATACTAGAGGAATACCCGGCTTCGCCGGGTACTGGCTTCACCGGGAAGAAGTAGAGCCGAATACCAGGCTGCGCTTGGGACCCGGCATTGCCACACGGAGGAAGGGAGATAATCGCGGCTAGAGGAATACCCGGCTTCGCCGGGGTGAATCGCGAGACAGCGACAGACAGCGTGGCGGTTCATCACAATCACCTTTGAAGGCGAAGTCCTGTCAAACGGGATTGAGAATATTAGAGCTTATTTCTTAGCCCTATATTATCTGTTGTGGCTTCTCAAATGCCAGAACATACAGACAGACAAAAGCCACAGAGAAGCCGTATATGTATAGGTTACAACACGAGTGGTTTTTTATATGGCTTGTATTTCAGTCAAGACCCAGCGGATGAATATCATCGGGAGACACGAGCCTCTGGCGAGTGGCTCTCGATTGATATTCCCGCTGGGTCTTGACTGAAATACAAGCCATATAAAAAACCACGAGTGTTGTAATCTGTATATCCCATTCTACCATCAAACACAAAGTGTAGACTACTAGCGGCACTGTTGCGATCTGTGCAGTGTAAAACAGTGTTGCCAGCGAGACTTAGCCCTTTTGCAACCTTAAACTAAGTGACCGTCGCTGAAAAAATAAAACGAATGAGTGCATCGATAAGTACGCGGTAACACTACTTTCAGACCATTTAAAAGCTTTAAGTAAAGGTTCATAAGTTGCAAGAAAGTAATGAAGTCGTATAGAAATTAATTTAGTTGAAGCGCACAATTCTTTTGTTTTGCGTTTCAGGTCGGCAGAACGGGCGAAACGGGTTTGGGACCCATTTGGCTTACTCGATTCAGAATCGATTCCACGTTGTTTTTCTCGAACGTGTGTAATTAGGCTTATTGACAGAGAAGCAAATTTTAGGGAACAAATATGTAGGTTTAGATTTAACCATTTGCTCCCTATTTGAAATGTATCTACGTGATAAACTGTTTTGCGAGTGTGTTTGCATGGATGAACTTAAACTGGTATGGGTGTGAGGAAAACGCGACCGACACGTCTGTCACCGCCGATTGATTGCATTTTGAAGGAATATGACTGGATTACGGAAAAATACACACATGTTAAGTTCTTGGATACCTTCATCGCCAATGTGGACTTACTGCAGAGCCAGGCAAAAGAGTAGACTTGCTCGCAAAACACGTGAAACAGCCGATATTTGATAGCGAAGCCCAACCGTGCCAGGTAAGGACGGTCTGACAGATTCTCAAAAGTCGTCTGCTAACGATGCAAGGGAGCGTACTCGTGTTTTTGTTTTGGTTCGCTAGCATCTGGTTATCTTGTAAGTTGAATGTTCGTTTTTTTCGACCTGCATTGCTTTCATAATGAAAGAAACGTTTGCTTATTGCATCTCATACATCAGATCAGTTCTGAGATTCATTTTTGCGTGCAACTGATATGGTTTTCTGAGCCGTGCAATACGATTTTGGAACTTCATACAAATGTGTCACATTGTTCGGCGCGAGGTCAAAGGTCGGGAGGAAAGTAGTTCTTTGCCCAAATCGGAATCTGCACTATCATATATTTTTTGGAGTCCATGATGTATTTATTGAGCTATAAAAATACAACATATATACCCATACTGAAGTAACAGAGACAAAGAAGGGAGGTCATGGGATATATATATGTATATCTATATCTATAAATATATAGAGATAGGTGAGAGTGTATTTTTCGCGTGGCTATAAATTGATTCGACCTTTTCACTTTGACAGTAAGAACAACTTACGGGTGCAAGGGAAGCGTTCTGGACAGCGCAGTGACATTCTAAAAATAGTAACTTAGAAACGGGAATATGGATTGAAGCCACACGAAGGAAGGGAGATAAACGCAAAACACTGGAGAAGATAAGGAAGAGTTACTTGTAATGGTGAAATGAACACAAAAACCAAAATCGGTTCAGCGCTGCGCGCTGAGAGCACGTGTTAAAATATCTCATCGATGATATTGTGTCCGGGGTGTAGCTGAATACGGTGTCCAAATTTGAAAAAGATCCACAGAGAACTTTGGCTTTGGTGTGTCGGTATGGGGGCCCGGGTAGCTCAGGTGGAACCAAAATCGGTTCAGCGCTGCGCGCTGAGAGCACTTATTGAAATATCTCATCGACCAGATTTTGTTTCGGGTGTATCTGAATATGGACACCAAATTTGAAGCAGATCCATCGAGAACTTTGGCCGTGAATGGCGATCAAACACACACACACACACACACACACACAGACACAAGTCGTATATAGATATAGATTACATGAACATGCTTTAGTTGGAGGTCGCGCACGGTCGCGCATGGTCGCGTGTGGTCGCGTAGTCTTTGGTCAGATCGATTAAAAGCTATATGACATCAGCTCCCAAGACATGACACATAGACTTGGACATAGAAACCATTATTATACTTCATCGTGGTACATATCAAAATTTAAAGTAACATTTAAAATAACATTTGAATACATTAAAGAACACATAGCATGTATATGATAACAATGTACAGGACGGGAAAATGTTTGAATCTACCATTACTGGACAGTTCCTTGAGTATCAATCCATCATGATTAATTTTGTTACTTAACAAACGTATGTGGAATATTATTCAGTATTTTTTTAAGTCGTACATACAAAAATCATCATTAATTTAGTGGTAAAAGTGGCTTAACCGTCATCGGATCACGCTTTGGACTATGAGCATGGACTACATAGTCCGGAAGATGTGGGTCGTGTACGACCCATGCATTTGAAAGTAAGAGTCAACGTAAAAAGTATGGGTCGTGCACGACCCCCGCCATCCGCACAGGGATAAACATCGAACATTCTTCCTTTAATTCCTTATGGGTCGCCCACGACCCACATCATCCGAATTGTTTATTTAGTTGTTTGCCGCAAAGATAACCCTTCAGAAAGTGGTCAATAGGAGGGTCCCAATGTGTTTTGAGGATTACATGAAGTCTTATTAAAAACATCTCAATAGTTTCAGAGATACAGACACTTTTGTGAGGCTCTGGGTCGTCCAAGACCCACGACACAGGAAGCAGGGTGAAGGTCACAATAACTATGGGTCAAATAATTACCAAATTTGAACACATTTAAGTTCAATATAAAAACAAGTCGCGTGAAGCGATATAAAAACATTTAGTCAGTCGTTATTAAACTATAAAGATCAATAACCAAAAAAACAGTCATCGCCGAGACTACCTCCAGATAGTCTCGGCTAACCCAAAGACTGAGGCGGGTCAACCTCGTCACCGCGAAGCATGCGACCGTAGTACTTACTTAACCTTTTTTCTTCCATTCTGAGCACATTTTTTGAGTAAAAATAGCATATCTATATATTTTTGAATTTTGAAGGTGAAGAATACAATGCGATCATATTTTTTATCTGTAATGAAAAATGCGATTTTAATGACAAATTAAATGAGCAAACTCATTAACTATTTTTTAAGCTTCCAAGCTGAAATATTTGCAATCTCATAGTCCGAACTTCGTCGAAGATTGCTTGACCAAAATGTCAATCAATTTTGTTGAAAAATGAGGGCGTGACAGTGCGGCCTCAACTTTCACTAAAAGCCGGATATGACGTCATCGAAAAAATGAAAAAAACACGTCTGAGAATATCATACCCAGGAACTCTCATGTCAAGTTTCATGAAGATCGGTCCAGTAGTTTTCTCTGAATCGTTCTACACACACACACACACACTCACACACACACACCCACACCCACACACCCACACACGCACACACACACACACACACACGCACGCACGCACGCACACACACACACACACACACACACACACACACACACACACATACACCAGACCCTCATATCGATTCCCAGTCAACGTTAAAACATTTAGTCAAAACTTGACTAAATGTAACAAGGCGAGTGAAGCGAAATTACGACATTTAGTCAACCCTTCGAGCTCACAGAATGAAATTGACCGAACCGCATTACTCAATGGCTGTGTAAATTTCATATCCCGCGGCCGCGCTGTCGCGTTTACGCACAGAAAGTGACAAGCTAGTATAGCGCAGTAGCGTTAAGCGCTTTAAAGGATAGCGCTTTTCTTTATTCGTTTCAACTTTCTGAGCTTGTTTTTAATCCGAATTTAATATATCTTTGTTTTTGTAATCAGAACATCATACTGAACAAGAGAAATCATTTTTTGGATCGATTACTCAAGTCTGAATTTAATTAAAATTGTCACATTGTTAATGACCAAACTCGATGATAAATATTTAAGCTTCCTAGCTAAAATGCAATGCAATAGTCCAGGCTTAGTCAAAGTTTGCTTGGCCACAATTTCAATCAATTTGATCGAAAAATGAGGGTGTGACAGACTGAGTGCCGCCTCAACTTTCATTAAAAAGCCGGATATGACCTCACCAAAGACATTATTAAAAGAATGTCCTTGAATTATTAGGAAATTAATAAATTCTGCGAAGTAACGCGTCAATATGCAAAATGACTAACATTTTCAGAAAATTGTAAAATTCCTAGTTTTGTCAATTTACTGTAACATACGAATATAAACTACCATTTCTTGCGGCAAGATTGCCAGAGTATGCAATGCGATCGTATTACGCTTCCTCCGGTTATTAAAAAAATAAAAAGATTTTTCTCATTACAAATTTTGCATCGAGAAAGGGCACCATGACAAGCATAAGCGAATTCAATGTATTTTCTCATGCTATTTCCGGTTGTCTCCCCTCCCTGGTACAGGTAAACGTTTTGTTCTCATCATCCAAAGAATTTTTCAAGTCTTCAAGAACTTTCAAGAATCGCTTTGTCTGAGCCGCCTTGTCTGCGCTGTTGTTGGTAAACACCACATATCGCTGTCCACATTCATCAAGCAATTTTTTCAGCTCTGCTGTAAGATTTTCTTCTTCTATCTTCTTGTCGGAGTTCAGTTTTTCACCACACGTGAAAATGACGACAATGTGATGTGCGACTTTTGCTCCCAGCGCCGTTTTTAAAATTTGGAAAGCTTTTTTGTCCTTGCTTGTGAAGCGGTCTATCTTGATGACGTAACAAACAGCGTCGTATGTCCACGGTTGTGGTTTGGAATACAAGGTGCGGAAGGGGCGCTTGGTCAAAAGTCCTGGAGCCTCTGTCACCTGCACACGACACGTAGAATATAATCTCGTGTTTTAATACCTTTTAAAACCTTTAGGATATAGAGAATACTACATGGCTTGCTGTGTTGTAACAGATTTACACGATTTTTTGTTTTGTTTAAATATTGGACTGCAAGCGAAAGCGAGCTTTTCAATGTTTTAAAAAGCAACGAGTAGCCTACCGAACTTAGGAATTCGAAGAGGAGTTGTTTCCCTTCACTCACTTCTCGAATCCTATTTTAAATCCTGAAACATGAAAAACATATATTTACCTCGATGAGAGTACCCTCGTTGACATTGTCGTGCGTTTCACACACTTCTGTGATGATGTTAAAAGATGGCCCAGTTTTGAAGGCTTGTTTCCCCAGTAAGGTATTTGCAGTAGCGCTTCGTCCTGCGCCCGCTACTCCAACCAACAACAGGCGTATTTTTTCTGCAGAAAAAGAAAACAGAGCATTCTACGTTGCGATTTGTAGACAGACAGCCAGGGGGCCCGGTAGCTCAGGTGGTAGAGCGCTGGACTTGTGTTCGGAAGGTCGCAGGTTCGAACTCGGGCCGGGACGGACACGGGTCAACTTTATGTGCAGATCCAGAGACGGAAGCCATGTCCCACCCCGGTGTCACAACAATGGCACGTAAAAGACCTCGGTCATTCTGCCGTAAGTGCAGATGGCTAATACCACCTTAACACGCATACACTTGAGTATTTCGTCAAAAGCCGTGAGCGCTTAAAACTCGAATCACATAACCTATATCTTGTCCTTTAAGAGGCGAAATATTTAGCCTGTAGGATATAAAGCATTCTATCTTTCCTACAGACAGCCAGATAGACATTTGCAACTTGGTATACACAAGAGTAAATTGTATTTAGATCAGTAGTAGTAAGTGGTGCTCTTATGATTCTGGACTGTGAAAAAATGCTACTCGAAGCAACTATTGGTGGTTTTGAATAAAATTAGATTCATATAACCTGAAAGCACTTCATATGATGGCTTATTTTTGACAACTTTCAGATCTACCACACATGCGTTGAATGAATACGATGAAATACATTGTATATATGTGAAAATGAAAGAAAAATCACATTCTTCAGTGTTTTAATCTTGTATCTCATTTGTGGACATTAACGATGGCAGGTGACAAAAAGAACAGTAACGATGCTTTGTTACCTTTTCCCGGGAACATGCCCTTAATGGTTTCACCGCGAGGGTGTAAAACAACATTAACCATTGTTACCTCGGCAGGAACCGAAAACGTAAAAAATCAAGAAGTTACAGTTTACAGCAACACATCAAGAGTCCAACATGAATTTGTCTGAATCGAGAGCCTACTTTTTTTTTACCTTTATCATTCAACATTTAGAAAATTGAACGCTCGGTTAATTATGACATTGATTATATATTATCGTGAATTTAGGATTCAGAGTCAAACACAAAACGAATGTCACCATCTGATACTTACTTACTTTACTTAGGCCCTTTGCCCCCGGCGGAGCATAGGCCATTGATGACAACCATCTGATACAATCATAGTTGATTGTAACGTCTCCGAATTCTGTTTCCACGCTCTAACTAATTTGGTTTCCAGTTTGTGACTACTGCATCTCGATTTCGTAAGTGCAAAATCTTACACATCTGTTGACGTAGAGGTTGAACGTTTCCCCCCAACGCTTGACATTTTATGTAACAAACACCGTATTAATTAAGTTTTAATTCAGTTAACTAGTAATGATATTTAACATTATGTATTGATGAATATAAATGATAAACGAGAGTATACATGTACGAGGATGTATGTGAGGGTGCGGGTATAGATATATGTGGTTTGCGTTATGTGTGCATTGCTGTGTACTTTCATGTGCCTATATGTTCTGAGAGTGTTTAATGTGATGTTTTCGTACATGAGCCAAAAGAAAAATGTATGTTTGTTGCACTCAGATAATATAGTTTTTTTGAATTGATTTGAATTGAATTGAATTCAAACATTGTTTATAATCGTCTCTCGCATGTCCTTTAAATCAAAACGCAAATGTTCTTGTTGCGATGGTAGCGGTGGATGCTTTACTGCTGTTGTAGCTGTTTTGCTGTTGTAGCTGTTTTGCTGTCGGAGTCGTTGTTGTTGTTGTTGTTGTTGTTGTTGTTGTTGTTGCTGCTGCTGCTGCTGATGTCGTTATTTTAAAACAGTTCGGCTGGACATATCGGACATATCGGACATATCGGATCTGTCCGGGCTTTTACAAGAAAAGAAAATTACTCTACTCGGACACATACCATGCAGGAATCAACATCCTGACTGCTTCGTGCCAAGCTTATTTTATTTTAATTAATACATTTCACAAATTGCAACTAAATTCCGTTACGAATTCCGACTCATCTAAACTCGGCGTAAAACCCGGGAACATGCTCCTGATGGATTTGCCGTGAGGGCGTAAATCTTGAATTTCACTTAAGATGGCGAGTAGACTTTGGTCACACGGGAGGATCTGCGCCCTTTAAAATGAACACAGAATCACTAACTGGTTTTTTTCACATCAGAGCTAAAAAATACATTCCGTACTTCATAAAGAATTTGAATATATTGGAAGATTGTCCAAAACTGAATTTACCTTGGATTTACAAATGTAAACACTGGATATAACTTTAAATTATTTAAGTCACTCACACACGTACGTACGCATATATCCACATATACTCACGTTTGCTTACTTGTTTTGCATGCGCACAAGACTAAACAATGGGAATTCTCCGATGTGAGAAACAAAACGTAACTTTTCCTCTACTTTCTTATAGTGGAATTCGATTGTACTGACACGGAAACAAATTGTCTCCCCTGGACCACATCAAAATTGTGAAGCGAATTAAATTATCTAGTTTACTATAAAAGAATTTTTTTTTAAACGCCACACTTCAAAAGAACGTCGACTCGTACATGCTGACCTAAATCTCGTGCAGCCAATTACAAGGTTAGAAAGATCAATAATTGTAAATGTTATGTTCGCAATTGCAGCAGCAGCGGAAAGCTTGATTTCCTTTATTTCGTCAGAACTGACTTAGCATTTCTAACTGACCTTTTAGTGGTTGTTGATTTATCGGATTCGCTCAGTAAACACTATGTCATGAAAAATCAGTTTGTTGCATATTATAGGAAACAAAATAATCTGTTTTACAGAATCATTGACTTTACCATCAATTTTTCTTTTCTCCAAAGGACTATGCATCGAGTTTCTTCTGACGAGGGGTTTGCATGGTGCCGCACATTGCGGAGGTCCACGGGTGGTACGCACAAGAAAGTGCCGAACTAAGTGAGACCCGTGTATTGGTTCGGATTGGTTCAAATTACAAACAAATCTCAATTTCAACAAATTCGACCCAGCATTAAACGCATTTTTTTGCTCCCATCGAGTTGAGAATGTCTCATGCATACCTCCCCCACCAGTTCAGTTGGCAGGGCAATGTACTTGTGATTCTCGGAACGCGGGTTCGAATCCAGACCGTAACGCGCACGGGTCAACTTTAAGTGCAGACTCAAAGACAATATCCCATCCCCGTTGCACGTAAAATACCTCAGTCATTCTGCCATATCTAGGTTAAGATGGCCGATTATACCTTAACACGTACCCGCCTGGGAAGCGCGACTCAGTCTTGATTGTTGCTGCTAGCTTTCCAATGAGAGGAAGGGACCCGAATTTCCCAGCAATGGGATGATACATTAATGAAACTGACAAACAAGGAAGAAAGAAAACATACTTAGTTCCACAGTTTGTAGCTCTGGCAGGGTGGAGTAAAGCCGCGAAGGCATTGATGGAACTTCTGTCACAGACAACGCCACGTTAGAGTGTGTCCTCAGTTCTGGTGCATCCCAGGCAATTACGATGCCTGAAATCGCAACGATAATAAAATCAAAAATTGAATTTAAATAATGGTGTATTTGCTATAATTTGTCCTAAACATGCAACGGACATTAATTTATCGATAGTGATTATCTTTGAGAAAACGCCTGCCCAATCCCAGGCATGCAGGCACAATGTAACCTGCATTAATTTTCAATTATGAACATGCATATCGTCGCTGTCGTGCGCTAACCGTGTAACCAGGGCCGGACCAAATGAGTTGTAAGGGGGGGGTTCCTCCTTTTTGGGGGGGGGGGCAAATCAGCGAAGTGGCGAAGCCACAAGTGCGCGCCTGCTTTGCATGCTCCCCCGGAACATTTTTGAAAAACGGTTAAAATCTGTGCAATCTGGTGCATTCTGGGCCTTGTTTTGAGGGTTAAGAGCAGCATTGTTTTGGTGCTAAAACTAGTAAAAGTCAAAGCAAGGTACATGCTTTTTCCAGGGGTGGGGTTCCGGAACCCCTGGAACCCCCCCCTGGGTCCGGCCCTGGTAACTGACAAAATATGACAAAAATATGTTTTTTCATCTCAAACCCTAATCACAGACTTCACACATGTCTTCTATAAATATCTTGTGTATGCGACCAATGGAAATGCTCTAATTTGTCACATGTTGTAAACGCATTTACCGGAAATCCTGTTTTCTCGGACACGCTAACCGTACGTGTATGTGCATGAGAGTTCGTTAGGAGTGCCACTTACACGGTTAGGCTCTCTCTCTCTCTCTTGACATAATATGTGCCACTTACACGATTAGCTCTCTCTCTACCCGTGTAACTTCAGTCAGATTTTCTGTCGTCAAGCGTGTAACTGAAATAATACGAACATTTTAGATAGTTTGCATTTTTTTATTATATCACATGTTTACACATAGGTAAAGCATAAGAAACAAGTTCATGTCAAATGTGGGATGACGTTGCAGCCGTCGACAACGCGTTTTTTGAGGCTCCTGTAAAATCACTGATTCTGCAGTTGCACGGTTAGCGCACGACAGCGACGATATGAACATATCGAAAAGATAAAACAATACGATTTTTAAACAGAGAGAATGGGGGAAGGAGACACAGAGAGAGAGAGAGAGAGAGAGAGAGAGAGAGAGAGAGAGAGAGAGAGAGAGAGAGAGACACACACACACACACACGCACGCACGCACGCACACACTCACACACACACAAATACACACACTAACACAACACAAACACACACACAAACAAACACACACACAAACACACACACACACACACACACACACACACACACACACACACACACAAAGAGATATAGACATGAATTGTGGCAATTTCATGTCCACTGTTGTACCTTCTGACTCGTTTGCTCTTGCCCGAAACGACTGCTGTGATTCGAAAGAAAGCAGGAGTTCCAAACTATGATTTCTTTTCAGTTCTGCAGCTATTTTTCTGCAAAATAAAAAATGCATGCGGTTAATTAACACAACGGTTAATATGTTCATGTATATGTAGTGGAGGAGTGGAAGGGTAGTAGTAGACACACGAAGCCCAAGCCCAAGCGTCTTGTTTCAACTTTTTATTCAAGAAAACAATGCAAGGAAACGTAGAGGCCGAAGGCGAAACCCGTAGACAGCAAAGCAAGTGTAGTGTCGTGTTCAGCTGCTAGAAGCGAATGCATACTCATGCCGGTGTCCGGCCTATACTTATAGCCCCGGCGCGGACTGCACAGAAAGCACCGTCCGGCGGTGATGAAAATCGGACTGAATACGGCCAGAAACACGGAATCTGTGTTTCTTACACTTGCTTTACCCTACGTTATTTAAACAAATACATAACCAATCCTAACAAACAATACATCAAATTAAAGCTACGACCTTTAGCTTTCCATTGCAATAGATCACATTTCGTAAAAACTTATATTTATTTAGTATGATGCAAAAACAATGGTCCTAGTGAAGGCACTGAACCAACTTCAGTGCGGAAAATTACAAAACTCTCTAAACTGGAATAATGGACAAACTCATAAATCATACAGATAAAAAGAAGAACCCTAGACAAACATCATGATATGCGTTACTTGGGGGAAAATTATACATTGACTTAGTACGAAGCGGTAAAGTCCGAAAGTAAATGGAATCGGCTAAATTCCTGCGCGAGTACCTGTCTGCATAAATTAGCAATCTTTGCAGAGGAACCAAGCATCACTCATTACAACCAAATCCTTACAAACAAACTAAAATCTTATGCAACATAGATACGGGATATGTAATAGTGATACAAAAATGACAAAACAATGATTGAAAAGACAAAGATGAGTTTGTGAGAATCAATTTCTCTCGACGATACATGAAAACCGGTCAAGGTCAGAGTGACGCTTTGGTCAGTTCGAAGCATTATCGTAAATAACACAATAATATGCAGCCATCCAGCCTAATCAGTGACTTCTATGCAAACCTAAATATAATTAGGACCGTATCAAAGATAAAAGGGACTTTGAAAGATAGAAGTTAGGTAGATATATAAAGAAAGGTATTGTATTAGAATTTGCGCCGGCAAGGTGCGCGCGCATCATCGTATCGTCTGCTATGGGATGGGTGATCCCCTTTTGTACTGTACACAAGGCTGTTTCGCTATGCGATGACTAGAGTGTTTAGGGTAGCGAAGTGCACTTGGCTACATCCCCCCCAACTCTTTTACATATCAGCGGCCGCGCTGATTTTAAGAAAAACAAGAAAGCCTAAGGGCTGAATTTATCAAACCATCTTAGATTATCCAAAAAAGAGAAAAATTGTGAAAACTTTGCCTATGACTTTCACATATGTCACTGAGAAAATCGACAGTTACAAAAACATGTTCTCGTGATCAGTACCAGCTTTGCTAAATCAAAAGTGAGGCCTGCATTTTACAAAGTGTCTCGCATATGATCAAAGTACTGCGTCAAAAACATAAAAGTGCAAACAATCAGGAATTTCATGGGAAAACATTGCTACAATTATCAAACCATGGCAATACAAAATGGGAATGAGATGACTTAGACATATGGTTCAATCATCTTGACAGTCAATTTTCTCCATTGAGAAAAAGTAACACAATGTCAACACTTCCATACAAAAATGCAACCTTCATCCCCACCAATCCGTTTAGTTGATAATATAGGATTTCTCTTTCAATGTGTGTTCTTGTATGCACAAGCTCAACACTTCACAAAAACTCTCGCTCACGGCTTTACAGTAAAGGCATCTTACTATATCACCACGTCATGAGTTAGATACGAGTTCATTACCCAAAATATATGTGTCAACCATAATTCCCGTTCATCAATTGTAGGGGTTTCTGCGCCTAAATCGTAAATAGGTAGCTTTACGGGCCAATGGCACTGAGGGCTTAACTTTGGACTTTTAACCGACTACTACTCAGACCTTACTGATCTCCAGAAATAATATGTGATGAAAACGGGAAAAAAAATCGCAACGATACACATGGGTTACGATACACTCGCGAGTTTTATGTGCAAAACATTATTTAGCCCAGTTGAATGCTAGTACTAGTAGAATTGTTCTTTAGCTGAATCAGTCAAATTCAGCCTACCGAGTAAACGATCATTCAAAAAATAAAATCAAGTTAATTGTTACCTTGCATGCAAGCAATTCGTTGTGACCGGCGAGGTGCTGGTATCGGTTGAGCAACAGGTGCAGGAGGAGGCACAGCAACCACAGCCGGACCCGCAAGAGCCGCAGGTCTGGGCCTTGGAAGTGTGATCCAGAGTTCGTCATCACTGTCACTCTCAGAGTCTGTTTCACTCGGCACTGAGGTAGCCGAAGACGGTGTATCTTCGTCTTGATTGTCAAGAGTCTCGGAGGCTGGCAGCAAGTCCTTTCTATTGACCGCTCGCTCCGCGCCACCAGCTAAAGGCGCGACGAGGTAGACGTGCTGATGTTCAGCGACGCGGCAGGTCACTCTGTAGATGTCTGGCTTCCAATAGTCCTGGATTTTGTTGCGCCCCAGGACCCGGTTCCGCAGGTAGACGTGGTCGCCAACGTTGAGGCCGTGGTCTGCAGCGCGTCTGTCAGTGAGCGCTGTCCTCTTGACCACCGCCTGTTGAAGGTGGTCAAAGGCCTTCTGATGAGCCTCTGTCAAACGCAGGCGATGTTGCCGCACCCAGTCGATGGTGCCGCTGGCTGCTGGGGCTGGGAAGCCCAACATGTCGTCAACGGGCAGCCTGGGTTGTTGCCCGAAGAGCAGGAAGTGTGGTGCGAAGCCCGTGGACGCATGGGGTGTGTTGTTGTAGGCCTGGACCAGCTTCGGGAGATGAAGGGGCCACCTGGTCTTCTGCTCGTGGTGCAGGGAGCGTAACAGGTTATGCATTGACCTGTTAAACCGTTCGCACTGGCCGTTGCCTTGCGGATGATACGGTGTGGTGCGACTCTTTTTGATGCCGTACATGTCGCAGAGTTCCTTTATGAGTTTGGATTCAAAGTCTCTGCCCTGGTCACTGTGGATTCGCTCCGGAACCCCGAAGCGCTGGAACCAGTTGTTGACCAGAACTTTCGCCACCGTCGCAGCTTCTTGATTCCTGGTGGGAATCGCCTGTGTGAACTTGCTGAAGACATCAGTGAGGACGAGGACGTTCTCGCGGTTGTCGCTGGAAATTTCTAGCTTGGTGAAGTCCACAGCGAGGACCTGAAGAGGGCGGCTGGCCAGCAGAGGCGTAGAAGTGGTGTGGGTCGTTGAGGGGAGACGACCCATACAGCAGCGCTGACAGTTGTCGAGGTACTGCTTCACCTGGCTGTACATTGCTGGCCAGTAGACCCGGGACCGAAGAAGTTGCATGGTTCTGTCGTAGCCCTGATGACCCATGTTGTCGTGTAGCATGGCTAGGACATCTGGACGGAGTGTTGACGGCAGGACGAGCTGGAACTGGGGCCCGTGGATGGAGTCAGTTACCTTTCTATAGAGGACGCCATCTCTCAGATAGAGACGGTCGTGCTGTTGTACAAGGCTGCGCAGCTGACGGTCTTGGCCTGTGGCAGGTTTGTTGGGCCAGGTCGTTAAAACAGGCCCGATGGTGGTGTCTTCCCTCTGAAGCCGTTGTAGTTCTGTGGACGACAGCCGAGGGAAGATTGTCTCGGGCTCTGCTTTTGTGTCTGGATGATGGAAGGCGGGAGCGACGTCTGGGATGGCGGCAGCCTGTCGCTCGCAGCAGATTTGTTGCGCTGCTGCCAATTCAGGGGGGAGGGAGGTGGACGTCGTGGGAGAGGGAAATGACGGGGGCATCCTGGAGAGGGCGTCAGCGGGGTTTGTTTTCCCTGGCTGGTATTTGATCGTAAAATTGAACTGAGCCAGTTGGGCTGCCCAGCGCTGTTCCAGAGCTCCGAGGGGGGCCGTTTTGTAGTGGACCAACGGGTTGTTGTCCGTGAGGACGGTAAATGTGGCCCCCAGCAGGTAGTGTCTGAATTTTTCGGAGATTGCCCATTTTATCGCCAGGAATTCCAGCTTCATGCTGCTGAATGCAGCCTGGTTTTTCTCCGTCGGCCGCAATCGTCGACTCGCGTAGGCGATGACTCTGCGTCGTCCTTCCTGTTCTTGGGAGAGGATGGCGCTAAGTCCGTCGTGGCTGGCGTCTGTCTCCAGGATGAAAGGCTGCTTGAAGTCAGCGTAGGCAAGGACTGGGGCCGAGGTCAGGGCTCGCTTCATGGCGTCGAAAGTGACTTGATGCGTGTCTTGCCAGAGGTGCCTCAGGTCTGTTTTCTTCTTCTTCTTGGTGCCTTTTTCGGCCTCTGCCACCAGGTCGTGCAGAGGACCCGCGAGCTTCGAAAACTTGGCAATGAAGCGCCGGTAATAGCTTGCGAACCCGAGGAAACTGCGGACTTCAGTGGTGGTCGTGGGCGTAGGCCAGTTGACCACGGCGTCGACCTTGCCGGCTTCACAGCTGATGCCCTCTGCCGAAATTGTGTGGCCCAAATAGGTGACCTGGCGGCGAAGGAACTGACACTTGTCTGGACGGATCTTGAGGCCGGTCTTGATAAGACGTTCCAGCAGGCGGTCGAGGTGTTCCAGGTGCTCGTCAAAGGTCTTTGAGTAGACGAGGAGGTCGTCCAGGTAGACGAGCAAGAACTGGAACAAGAACTCTGACATCGTGGTCTGCATAAGACGCTGGAACGTGGCTGGGGCAGAGATGAGTCCCATGGGCATGCGTGTGTATTCGTAGAGGCCCATGGGGGTGACAAACGCCGTCTTGTGCTGGTCCGCCGGGTCCATCGCAATCTGGTGGTAGCCGCTGGCCAGGTCGAGGGTCGAGAAGTATTGAGACCCCACCAGTGCGTCGAAGGACTCCTGGATTCGTGGCAGCGGGTAGGCGTCGCCGACTGTCTTGGAATTGAGCCGGCGGTAGTCGACGCAGAGGCGGATGGAGCCGTCCTTCTTCCTGACGATGACAATTGGGGCAGCGTAAGGGCTATGGCTCTCTGTGATGATATTGCGGTCGAGCAGCTCCTTCAGATGCTCTTGCACCTCCTTGAAATTGTTTGGGGGAATGCGGCGGTAAGGCTGGGCGACAGGTTTGGAGTCTGTCGTCCTCAATTTGTGGTGGACGGCGTCGCAGTAGCCCAAGTCTGCTGGAGTGGTCTGGAACGCGTCAGCTCGTTTGCTCAGCAGCTCTTCGAGGCGTTGCTTCTGGCTGCTGGTTCCATCGAAGTCTGGCAGATGGAATGGAGCTGGTGCCGGTGTTTTCGTGTCTCCTGAAGACAGGCGCTGCGTGGAGATGACTAGCTCGTTGACTGTAGCGCTGTAGGTGACGTCGGACTGGCTCTCGACTGTGTCAGTGGCGTGCAGTGTGGCGATCGGCGTTCTGGCAGGCAGCGTCTTGTCCTCAGGAGAGAGGTTTGCAATCCTGATGAACCGGCAGGAGGGGTCCCCAGCGACCAAGGTGGGGACAGTCAGCAGACCGCCAGGAAGGGGATGGGAAAGTGGGGAAGCCAACAATTGCCGAGTGTACCTCTGGTTGCTGGTAACCCGGATTGTGGCCATGGAGTAGGCAGGGATTGAGCAGGGAGTGGAAGTCCGAGCTAGACCACGTGTTGAGTTGCGATCTAGTCGAACTTCCCGGACAGCAGCTTGCAGGGAAGGAGGGAGGTTGGACATCTGGGGCAGACAAGTTGAAAGGACGTTCATGCCCACCAAGACCGGCAGTCGCTTCTTGCGGTTCTGCATGAACGGCTCGGTAGGCTCCTTGACGACAAGGACTGGAACATCCTTGCAGAGGTGGCCCAGGATGGAGATGTCGAGGACGATGACCCCGGAGTAGGGAACTTCAGCGCCGTTGACAGCTCGAAGGGTGACGTGGCAGGCACTGATGTCGCAGTGGGCGAGATGCTGGGCCACCCATGTGTCGGTGACGGTCGTCACCTCACTGCCTGTGTCGAGTAGAGCTTCGGCCGGGCGTCCGTTGATT
Source organism: Littorina saxatilis (assembly GCF_037325665.1). NCBI lineage: Eukaryota > Metazoa > Mollusca > Gastropoda > Littorinimorpha > Littorinidae > Littorina > Littorina saxatilis. The sequence continues at coordinate 25,854,033 of NC_090247.1, forward strand.
GAGATATCGGCAGTTGGACACTGGCCGGTGAGTGATGTCTTCTTCTTCCTACCCCCCGCTGAATGTTTTGTGACAGCGGGGGTTAGAAGTTTCCCTGCTGCTGGTATGACTGCTGCTGGTGCTGTTGTTGCTGAGGTCGGGGCCGATGCCGCTGTTTGTTGTGGTATCGCTGTTTCTGGAAGCAGTCGGATTCCCGGTGGCCGACTCTGCCACACCAGTTGCACTGGGGTTGATGGTTCTGCTGCTGGTGATGGTGGTACGTCGGTGCAGCTGGTGGTGGTTGTGACGCCAGTTGTAGCTTGAGGGACTCTGTCTCCGTGGTGAGGGCAGCGATGCGTGCTTCGAGCCTTGCGATGGAGGGGTCCGGTGCAGCGAAGACTTGTTCAGCTGTTGCTTCAGCAGGGCTATCTTCCCGCATCCATCGCATGGCCTCGCTGATGACCTCGTCGAAGGTGGCGGCCGGCTTTTCTCGCAGGAAGCGGCACATGTCACGCTTCAGGGATTGTGGGTGGAGTCCTGTGGCGAAGGTCTTGCGCAGCGTGTTGTCGTTCAGTGTGTTGGCCTCGGCAGCATTGGTCTTGGCCCACACAGCGCGTAGGTGGCTGGCATACTCGCTAACGGACTCGCCGAGACCCTGTTGTCGCCTGTGGAAGGCGGCAGCCAGTGCGACACTATCTCGCTGGTCGCCCCACGTCTGCTCCAAGATGGCGTAAATTTTGGCCGGAGTGTTGACCTCTGCTGCTGGTCGCCTGATGATCTCCTGTCGAGCCCTTCCGTCCAGCGCTCCAAGGATCCATGCCGCTGCAGCAAGTGCAGGGACCGTCTGTAGCTGCAGGATCAGCTTGGCCTCCTGAATAAAAGTCTCGGCGCAGTCGCCCTCGCCGGTGAAACGCCTCAGCTTGCAGAGCCGCAGGTTGGGGGTGTTTGCCTCGTCCGCCATGTTTGCCTGTACTGTCTTCTTTCAGTTGATGCTTCTGTACCCTGCTGCGCAGCGCCAAATGTAGTGGAGGAGTGGAAGGGTAGTAGTAGACACACGAAGCCCAAGTCCAAGCGTCTTGTTTCAACTTTTTATTCAAGAAAACAATGCAAGGAAACGTAGAGGCCGAAGGCGAAACCCGTAGACAGCAAAGCAAGTGTAGTGTCGTGTTCAGCTGCTAGGAGCGAATGCATACTCATGCCGGTGTCCGGCCTATACTTATAGCCCCGGCGCGGACTGCACAGAAAGCACCGTCCGGCGGCGATGAAAATCGGACTGAATACGGCCAGAAACACGGAATCTGTGTTTCTTACACTTGCTTTACCCTACGTTATTTAAACAAATACATAACCAATCCTAACAAACAATACATCAAATTAAAGCTACGACCTTTAGCTTTCCATTGCAATAGATCACATTTCGTAAAAACTTATATTTATTTAGTATGATGCAAAAACAATGGTCCTAGTGAAGGCACTGAACCAACTTCAGTGCGGAAAATTACAAAACTCTCTAAACTGGAATAATGGACAAACTCATAAATCATACAGATAAAAAGAAGAACCCTAGACAAACATCATGATATGCGTTACTTGGGGGAAAATTATACATTGACTTAGTACGAAGCGGTAAAGTCCGAAAGTAAATGGAATCGGCTAAATTCCTGCGCGAGTACCTGTCTGCATAAATTAGCAATCTTTGCAGAGGAACCAAGCATCACTCATTACAACCAAATCCTTACAAACAAACTAAAATCTTATGCAACATAGATACGGGATATGTAATAGTGATACAAAAATGACAAAACAATGATTGAAAAGACAAAGATGAGTTTGTGAGAATCAATTTCTCTCGACGATACATGAAAACCGGTCAAGGTCAGAGTGACGCTTTGGTCAGTTCGAAGCATTATCGTAAATAACACAATAATATGCAGCCATCCAGCCTAATCAGTGACTTCTATGCAAACCTAAATATAATTAGGACCGTATCAAAGATAAAAGGGACTTTGAAAGATAGAAGTTAGGTAGATATATAAAGAAAGGTATTTTATTAGAATTTGCGCCGGCAAGGTGCGCGCGCATCATCGTATCGTCTGCTATGGGATGGGTGATCCCCTTTTGTACTGTACACAAGGCTGTTTCGCTATGCGATGACTAGAGTGTTTAGGGTAGCGAAGTGCACTTGGCTACATATATTAAATATACACGCACGCATGCACGTACGCACACACGTACGCGCACACACACGCATGTAAGCACGCACACACTTACACGCACACACACGCATGTACGCACACACGAACACACACACGTTCATACACACAGACGTTCACACACACACACACACACACACGCACACACGCACACACACACGCACACGCACAACACACACACACACACACACACACATACACACACACACACACACACACACACACACACGCAAGCTTGTTCTCACTCAATAGGAACACGGAGTTCTTCATGTCGTGAAACAACTAGGACTTTGTGTTGAAAGCTCAGCCGTCTGGCAATCTCGAAGACTGTAATCATTGTCTTGGTTCTGTTCTCGGGTTCATATGTTAGATGACATGGCTCTGTTATCTTCTGCTTTAGTATGCCTTCCAGCATATTCAGGAGATGGACAACTGCTTTGTGCCAGTCAGCATCCATCAACAAAAGCCAGTCCTAAAAGCAAAAATCAATAAAAACATAAGCAGCAGTACATTGAAGGGAGTACTACAACAATATCAACATCCAAAATGACATAAGCAAAAGGACCATATGGATCAAGTCCTATGCACACACAAAACAAGTCGCGTAAGGCGAAAATACAACATTTAGTCAAGTAGCTGTCGAACTCACAGAATGAAACTGAACGCAATGCAACGCAGCAAGACCGTATACTCGTAGTCCACCGCTCACGGCATAGGCAGTGAAATTGACAAGAAGAGCGGGGTAGTAGTTGCGCTGGGAAGAATAGCACGCTTTTCTGTACCTCTCTTCGTTTTAACTTCCTGAGCGTGTTTTTAATCCAAACATATCATATCTATATGTTTTTGGAATCAGGAACCGACAAGGAATAAGATGAAAGTGTTTTTAAATTGATTTGGAAAATTTAATTTTGATAATAATTTGTATATATTTAATTTTCAGAGCTTGTTTTTAATCCGAATATAACATATTTATATGTTTTTGGAATCAGCAAATGATGGAAAATAAGATAAACGTAAATTTGGATCGTTTTATAAAAATTGTGTTTTTTTTTACAATTTTCAGATTTTTAATGACCAAAGTCATTAATTAATTTTTAAGCCACCACGCTGAAATGCAATACCGAAGTCCGGGCTTCGTCGAACATTACCCGACCAAAATTTCAACCAGTTTGGTTGAAAAATGAGGGCGTGACAGTGCCGCCTCAACTTTCACGAAAAGCCGGATATGACGTCATCAAAGAAATTTATCCAAAAAATGAAAAAAACGTCTGAGGATATCATACCCAGGAACTCTCATGTCAAATTTCATAAAGATCGGTCCAGTAGTTTAGTCTGAATCGCTCTACACACACACACACACACACACACACACAGACACACACACACACAGACACACACACATACACCACGTCCCTTGTCTCGATTCCCCCCTCTACGTTAAAACATTTAGTCAAAACTTGACTAAATGTAAAAAGCTCAAAACTAATTTTTTTTGTGTGCAAGCCATAACGGCATAAGCAATTATAGCGCGGTGTAGGGAGATCTACAAGTCACGCACACACACACACACACCCACACACACACACACGCGCGCGTACACACACGCACACACGCACGCACGCACGCACCCCTTCCCCCCCCCCCCACACACGCTGACGATACAGGCAATACATTATCATAGAAGGAAAATTTGGCCGCGTGACAAGCTATTGAGTACAGTAAAACGTGATTTGGAGTGAGATTGTCAAATATTGCACTTCAATGCTGTCAATAAGGAAGTTACACTTGATCACATGATATATATGTCTGCCATGCAATCCACTCAACGGATGTAACACAACACTTTGACAGCGTTTAGAATTCAACAAACAGGAAGACTTGGCCTATCACGTGCAAGCCACAGTGCTCTTTTCTTCATGGAAACCGCACGCACCCTCACCCCGCTCCCCATCCTTCAACAATACCTCAGGTTTTTGTGCAGGAGATAACTGGAGCGCGCAGGGAACGGAAGTCGATCGCATCACACGGTTCACAGCCTGAGTCAACTCGTGGTACGCAGTTTTTGATAGCTTGGCGGGGCCTCCGTAAAATTCACTAGCACTGCTCATCTGTTGTTCCAAGTCCCTTTGCAGTCTCTCGACATCAAATGTCTCGCTGTACGCCAAAGCGGCGGGCACAAGAAAGAACTCAGTGTGACAGAAGTTCATGAGTGAAGCCATCAGCAATCGCGCTGTTGTCCTGGAAAAGCCTATCATTGTTGCGGTCTGTTCTTCGCTGGCCGGTGCGTCACAAGGAAACAGCGTCAAAATGAAAGCGATATGTTCCTCCCCAAAGAAAAGGACCTGGAGAATCCATGGTGAGCTTTCAGGGTGTGTTCTGACTGCGTTGTTCAACTGCGGGTTTAGTATGTCTGATATCCAGACACGAAACGGGTTCCTCCCTGCCAGCTTTTCAACGCCCTCGCAGACATTTTTTCTCACAATTGACAGCGTAGCATCTGATAGTTCCAGCTCTTCGAAAGCTGTAACAAAAAGCAATTTTTTCTCCAAATTGTTCACAATTTTCTGAAGACTGAATCGACCATACACACTCGCGAAAAAACACAGGAACTTGCATACACGGGCGGACGGACATACATTTAAACAGACAGAAGCACACGGACGAGAGAGAGAGAGAGAGAGAGAGAGAGAGAGAGAGAGAGAGAGAGAGAGAGAGAGAGAGAGAGAGAGAGAGAAGTCTGAAGTCTGAAGTCTGAATGTTTTAATGAGTAGGCCTTGGGCCCTTTTCATGGAGATGAGCACATCTCAAGCACCAGCATACAAATGCACATAGTGAACAAAAACAAGAACATCCTACTAGTATCGCCCTGTTTCGTTTACGGATTATGGATTACAAATGGAAAGCGCCTTCATCAGTGACAAATGTAGAAACACGTAGCAATAGCGGCTTAGAGAGAGAGAAAGAGAGAGAGAGAGAGAGAGAGAGAGAGAGAGAGAGAGAGAGAGAGAGAGAGAGAGAGAAAGAGAGAGAGAGGGGGAGGGAGAGAGAGAGAGAGAGAGAGAGAGAGAGAGAGACAGAGACCAAAAAAGATAGAAACAGACAGAGAGAGAGAAAGAAAGAGAAAGAGAGAGAAAGAAAGAGAAAGAGAGAGAAATAAAGAGAGAGAAAGAGAGAGAGAAAGAGAACAAGAACAAGAACAAGAACAATTCTTTATTTTACGAGGGTAATAGAGTAAGCAGTGATCTGCCTTTTTACATCTGGCCCTCGCCCTAAAGAGGGACTAGTCTAAAATTGCTAAAGAATAAGCAAGTAAAGAAAACAAACTACTGCTACATGATTATAATAGAAATGAAAGTAAGAACATATCATCAATTTACATACAATACATTGCTTAAATGAAAAATGTAAGTTCATTTGACATGAGTTAAGAATTATAGAGTAGATTGCACTGACGCAACAACGTTGTAAGTGCCATGCCCATTGACATACACTGCATTCGAAAGAATCAGTGTATATAAAAATAATAATACATTGTTAAAAAGCACTGGTTGTTGGTTTTAACAACCATTCTAGCGACAACAGATGTTTATTTATACTTCATGAGATAAGACGTATATCTGGTCTTAAAAACGTTTGTGCTGCTAGTTTGCCGTAGGATTGTCGGAAGAGTGTTCCAGAGACTGCTACCTGAATAGACTAAACTAGATTTGAATAGGTCAATCCTAGGCAGAGGCATGTTCAGTCTCATCAATTGGCGTGAAGTTTTTAACGTGAATTTGGAAAATATGGTTTGAGGTACACATCCATGAATAATTTTATGCATAAGGGTACCTTTATTATAACTTAGCCTTGCCTTCAGAGGAAGAATGCCTAAGTTCATGTAGTCTATCTCAGATAGGGTCGTTTTCTTTAATAAGACTACTTTAAGCGCTCGTTTATGTAATCTAATTAGTGGTTTGAATGAATTTTCACTTGCCGAGTCCCACAAGGTAGACGCGTAGTCAATAACAGACTGAATATGAGCATTAAAGAATAATTTCCTGGCTTCCAAATTCAGAAAGTGCTTGATTCTAGATAATAGATAGACCTTCTTGGACACTTGTTTAGACAGTTGTTCGATGTGGTGTGACCAAGACAGGTTGTTATCAATGGTCACTCCCAAAACTTTATGATGGTCGACTTTTTCAACAAGTTTATTATTAACCGTTAGATCGTGAAATATTGAGGTTATGTTCTGGCGTTTTTGCCTAGTTGTTATTATCATGCTTTTTGTTTTTTGGGGGTTAAGGGACATGTGATTTAGCTCAGTCCATTCACTCAACTGGTTTAAACTTTCTTGCAGTGTTTCTGATAAACGACTTAAATTTGCGTTACTAGAATGTATGGTTGTGTCATCTGCAAAAAGTTCACATAAATTCTCAATGTGAAGGGGAAGGTCATTTATGTATATAGAGAAGAGGAGAGGGCCTAAAACTGACCGTCCTTGTGATACGCCATATCGTACATCCTGCATACTTGATGCTGAGGCGTTTGCGTATACAGCCTGTTGCCTGTCACTAAGAAAAGAAGTTATAAGTTCAACAGAATCAATCCCGAGTCCATACAATGTGAGTTTCCTCAGTAACAACTTGTGATCAATTACATCAAAAGCTTTGGAGAGAGAGAGACAGACAGACAGACAGACAGAGAGAGAAACAGACAGACGGAGAGATAATCTCACAGAGACATAATTACACCAGTCAGGTTGAGCGTGTTTATCAGCTGTGTACACATACCAGGAACCGAATCATTCTGGACTGATCCTGGCTTCTTTTGGTACACCTCATAGCTCCAAACAGCTCGTGCGCCACTAACATGTACTTTTTCGTCGTCTTCGTTTTCATCTGTAAGAATCATTCAATCAATCAATCAATGAATCAATTAAACAATGAATCAATCATTCAATCAATCAATCATTCAATCAATTAAACAATCAATTAAACAATCAACCAATCAATCAATCAATCACTAATCCATCGAACCACCAGCTGGCTAATCGATCAATTAGGTGGTTAATCCTTCGGTCAGTCGACTAGCTAATTAGTCAAAAAATCCATCTTCACGGGTGAAACATCATTTGCGTTAATTGGTTGAAACTCTCACAACACTTGTGTTTTGTGGGGATTTTATGTGTGTTACAGATTTTTCTCCCGCCATTTATGCAGCCATACTCCGTTTTCGGGGGATGCATGCTTGGTATTTTTTGTATATCTGTAACCAACCGAACTCTATCATAGATTTCAATATCGTTTGCTTGTTGTTTTTGTTTTTTAATTAATTTGTGTGTGTAAAATATTGTTTTATGAAAAAAAATCGGCGAAAAGAGTATTACAATGAATAGCTTCATTATGTCGAGATCTTCACGATAGTTCTTGAACCATTATTATTTGTTTTTTGTCCCTCCTATTCTGCCTGGCGGTATAAACTGACAACTGTTTTAAAGATTGGTGCCAGCGTAAAACTACGCGACAACCTGACAACAAAGCAAGACAAAACAAAACAAATCAAATCAAAGGCAAACACCACAAACACCACCCTCACCACCACCACCACCAAAACCAACAACAACAACAACAACAACAACAACAACAACAACAACAACAACAATAACGAGCCTGTAATGCCTTATGGTGCACTGACGAGAAAAATAGTAACAAGACAGCAACAAACTTTTTTTTGGCCGAACAGTTTACTAACGTTCAAATGAGTGCAGACCATATGGCAAAACTTACATTTTGGGAAAGATTGGATAATTTCTTGAACTGCAGAAGTCTTTTTATCCATCTGTCATCTGAAAAGAAAAGAAGACCATTGACATTGTAACAAACACAAAATACAACAAAACCCAAGGTTGAACGAACATTGCTGGTGTCGATTCAGTTCGTGCGTATATAATTACCTATCCACATACAACCCCTTTTAACGCTATAAAACTGAATCATGTTGCATTGCTTTTGTAATTATATAACGCTTCGGTGGCTACGTCTGCTTAGAGTATCACGTAGATGGATACATTTCCTACACGACTGAAAAATATTAATTTTTACGATTTGTGTAGAGAGTCAAATTGACAAGTTTTCCTGCGATCACGACTCGCTTCAGCCCTACAACGTATAACACAATTTATCAAAAAAGGGAAACAAGACAACGTTTAACGACTAATCGTAAAATATCATCCACGAATTGTTTTTTTAATTTTCTATGTACCTTATCGGGTTCACAGATTAAAAACGCTGAAAATATCATGTTGCAATAGTGCCAATAGCGCGTTTCTTTGTCTCCTATTGTATACACGGATAAAGTATAAATACCTCAGAATGAATACAGAAATAATTAAGTAAGTATGTAAGTACATGAATAAGTTGAGAAAGAATAAGAATAGTTGACAGAAAACATAAATCAATTAACAAATAATAAACAAATAAATGATAAATAATAAATGAATAATAGATAAATAAACAAATGAATAAATAAATAAATAAATAAATAAATAAACAAATAAATAAATAAATAGATGAATGAATAAATAAAATCAATCAATCAATCAATCAATCAATCAATCAATAAATCTATATATCAATCAATCAATCAATCAATCAATCAAATGAATAAATAAATAAATAAATGATTAATGAAACAAAGCCAAATCAAATCGTTTAGTAAATATGATACAAATGAGAATAAATTTAAAAAAAAAGGATAAAATTGCACTGAACTCATTGTATAAATGGGAAAAAAATACAACAAACAACAAAAATAATAACATCACCCCAAAACAAAAAAAAACAAAAACAATCGACACAACATAAGAATAGAAATGGTCAATTTAAAACAAACTCCTTTACAAGCAGCTGCATTTACACAATTAAAAATGGGCGGGGATGTAGCTCAGTCGGTAGCGCGCTGGATTTGTATCCAGTTGGCCGCTGTCAGCGTGAGTTTGTCCCCACGTTCGGCGAGAGATTTATTTCTCAGAGTCAACTTTGTGTGCAGACTCACCTCGGTGTCCGAACACCCCCGTGTGTACACGCAAGCACAAGACCAAGTGCGCACGAAAAAGATCCTGTAATCCATGTCAGAGTTCGGTGGGTTATAGAAACACGAAAATACCCAGCATGCTTCCTCCGAAAGCGGCGTATGGCTGCCTAAATGGCGGGGTAAAAACGGTCATACACGTAAAATCCGTAGGAGTTTCAGCCCATGAACGAACAAACAAACAAACACAATTAAAATAATGATTAACACACCGTTTTGTGAAGAAATTTTCTTCTATAGACTGTCCTGGTGTGACACAGATGTTAAAATGTTGGTTGAACATTCGAGACCGTCAATAAGATATACCACAGCACTGTAGTAAATCCGCTGGGCTGCTTTAAGCTTTTGGTACAGCTTTCAAGATGTCGCAAGAACAGATGAGATAAGTATCTGAGGAAAGTCACGGGCATATAACACAAGGTTTATTTCAAACACGTCACCCGCGTAGAGTGTTATATAAGTAAAGCCAGAGGGTTCCTGCACTAGTCTATATTATTAATCAGTTACACAAAGTGCCGGCTCCAGCGATGCGGAATAGTACCAAGCTGTGAATCCTTGCCGCAATAACAACGCGGGAGCGGTTCTATTGATTAATTTATTATGTGGAGTTATTTCTGTTGCTCTTGTCAGTGCAAGAACGTGGCAACGTTGCAACTAAAGCATAATACGCAGTCACAGCACGCGCCAAAAGGAGGTGTGGCTTAGCTGGCCATTTGTGCAGTAACCATGTCGGTATCAATTAAGCTCCACCGCCGCTTCGGTCCCAGTGTGTTATTTTGACCTGCCATGCTGCAGGTCAAGAACTTTCCCATCGTCGGTAGCAGACTATCAAGTTTTCAAACGCTGACAACTCCGAAGACTCTGGAGAGAATTTCTCTATGTACGGGCCGTGCAGAGGTTTGATGTACAGATTTCCCTGTGTCACTGCTCAAACCAGGCCCGTTTTTACATTTAGTCAAGTTTTGACTAAATGTTTTAACGTAGAGGGGGAATCGAGACGAGGGTCGTGGTGTGTGTGTGTGTGTGTGTGTGTGTGTGTGTGTGTGTGTGTGTGTGTGTGTGTGTGTGTGTGTGTGTGTGTGTGTGTGTGCGTGTGTGTGTGTGTGTGTGTGTGTCTGTGTGTGTCTGTGTGTGTGTAGAGCGATTCAGACTAAACTACTGGACCGATCTTTATGAAATTTGACATCAGAGTTTCTGAGTATGATATCCCCAGACCTATTTTTCATTTTTTGGATAAATGTCTTTGATGACGTCATATCCGGCTTTTCGTGAAAGTTGAGGCGGCACTGTCACGCTCTCATTTTTAAACCAAATTGGTTGAAATTTTGGTCAAGTAATCTTCGACGACGCCCGGACTTTGGTATTGCATTTCAGCTTGGAGGCTTACAAATTAATTAATGAGTTTGCTCATTAAAGTTGTCATTAAAATCGATTTTTCGCAAACAGATTTAAAATTGATTGCATCGTATTCTTCATGACATTCTGAATCTAAAAATACATACATATGTCATGTTTACTCTTAAAATGTGATCACAATTAACGAAAATAGATTAATTAGTCTTACGATTAAAATTTAAGAAATCGATCCAAAAATGATTTCATCTTATTCTTTATCGTTTCCTGATTCCAAAAACATATAGATATGATAGGTTGTATTCAAAACAAGCTCAGAAAGTTAACAAGAATACAGAAAAGCGCGCTTTCCTGCTTAGCACAATACACTACCGCGCTATTCTGGCGTGAGCATATCACTGCGTTTTGCACGTGGGAGGTGAGCGGTTGAAAACGACGTTAAACACCAAATAAAGAAAGAAAGATTTACACCCAGTGTGTAAGAAAAACATTGAATACATTGACCTTTTTCACGACAGACAGATAACTACAGCCTTTACTTGTATATAGATTGATGTTTTTCCTTTTTATTTTCCTTTTAAAATTGATAAATATTTTTAAACCCTTCTCGGAACAGCTTTCGCAATTCATGTCCACCCACAGGCGCCGGACTATTCTGAATAACAGCGACTGCTCAAAGACCAACAGCAGACAATGATGAACTCGAACTGCCTGGAATCTGTGTTGCCTGTATCATTGCAACTCGCCTTCATGATCACATTTCTGTATTTGTCATGTAAATTCTTACAACCCCGGATAGAAAAACAAAAACAAAAACAGAAAATGACGTCACACCTTAAAAAAAACCCATGGCTTTAATTTAAATGTAGCAGCATTAACACTAAATGTTTGTTATAATGCAGTAAAACTATTACATATCTGATTATTCTTGTTCACCTATTTCGTCTCTTCTACCCACAGAGATATAGAATATTCTATATCTCTGTGCCAAGTCAAGTCAAGTGCGCGTATTGTATGTGCCTCTTGTTTTATGGACTGGGCAAAGGATCTGCGTCTTCGGCTCTCAGAGTCAAGTTTCCATAGCCATAGGCCGAGCAAGTGTTTAATTAACTGTATCGAGCACACGCATATCGTGCATTCCGAACGCGTGTACTGGAGTGACTGACAGGAGCTCAAGTTCTCCCTCCGCGATCGCGCCTGAACTGTAATAATTATTCTGCTCAGTCTGCACTTAGACTCCTCCCCTCCGGCTGTGGGCGGAGTCTTTCAGTTTCTCCAATACGCTTCGCTGCTCACAAAAGTGTAGTTCGATGTTAATGGGACCAATATATTTTGTTAGGACACTTGTGCGCTGTTCAAAGCTCTCGTCTTTTTATGACTATCCGGGGCTACGAGTTTGACAAGATAGGGCTGAGAATCCTGTTCAACGAAGGCTGCCTTAAACTCGACCTACACAGTCAGATGCATCTTGTAGGCCCTTGTCATGGCTAAACACTGACAAGCCAGGTGCTACCACGACACCACCGATGAGGCCTTACCCATACCCAGCCAAGGGTTATAAAATGGCAGGCCACCACTTTTAAATAAAACAAACCTTCTTACCTAATAAATACACCTTTCAAAAACCAACTCTTTTACCCTAAAAGTACTTTTAGATGTCCGAGATATATGTACTCGGTGCCTCGCCGAGCATTCTTTTTCGAAATAAACGTTTTCTTTTAAACAAAAAACAAACCCTACCCCAAAAACGCTTTTGAAGACAATATATACAGAAACGAAGAAACGAAATCTTTTAATACACTTTTATCACCACACTTACCCGCTCCGACATCCTCCCTCCCTCGCTCCTTCCCTCCCTCTCCCCCCCCCCCCCCTAACACATTACCTATATTCATGTCCCTATAGATATTAGTATCTGTGAGGACGTAAAGGACCCCCATAGTAGATGCACCTTGTGACTGCAGATTCCCGTCCGAAACCGTAAAACACTTCCTATTAGATTGTCCAAATTATCGCGAAGCACGTCAAGAAACTATAGTACCCTCCCTAATCACATCATTCAGCTCCCCCACCTTTTGAACGGAGACAGACAGTATTCTCTAGATTTGAACAGGAACATTTTGTCCACGGTACACCCGTTCATTGAACGTTCAGGCCGCTTTGGGCAAACCAGAATCAATGCTCCACAAGCCGGACAACAACTTTAATTTCTGCACATCTCCTACCCATCCCTCTTCTTTTATTCCTCTTCTTCCCCTCCTTCCTTCCTTTTACTGTCTTTCTTTATAACGATTATGCAACGTTTATCATGTTATTAATAGATTTGGTTTACTTAGACGAATTGTTCAGCCGTTACCGCCTTACGTTGTACTGTCCATGTAGGAACACTACTGTAAGCTTCTAGCTTGTTGCTCTTACTTGTGTATTTTGTACACATGTCATGATTGTAACTTTTGTTAAAATAAACTTATGTTTTAACCAACGAAGTCTGCCTGAAACTCGACCTACACTGCCTGAGCAGGGCCGGACTAGTCGGGGGGGGGGGGGGGGGGTTATGGGGGTTGCGCAACCCCCCCCCCCCCTAGCCTAAACATGTACCTCACTTATTCAATTTTTTTTTATTATTGTTTATTTTATGCCGTTTCATGCAAGGAGCGACAATTTTCCTATCTCAGAATATGACCTACCCATCAGCTTCAGGGGGCGAAGCCCCCTGACCCCCACAAGCGGCTCTGCCCCTTGACCCCGCTAGGGGGAACATCCCCCTGGACCACCACTGGCAACACCCCCCCTCCTCTTAGCATAGCCTCCGGCCCTGCTGAGCATATCGTTTCTTTATTGTTGTAGTGTAATGTAATCTGAGCTGTCCCTGGTAAACAATCCAAGTGTAAAAGATAAGTGTCATATAACGAAACGCGGTCGCGGGCTCGCGTGTCCTTGCATATAACCGAATCATGTCCCAAATAGACACTAGTTCTGGGAACAGAAAAACCGAGTTAGCGTAGCATAGCATAGCCTCGCGTGCCATCATTAAAAATGTGCTTTGCGGGTGGGATGTCATACACGCACATTCCGGGTGACTGATAAGATCGCAATCATTATGAGTTCGCCCCGCCAGCCTGGCGCCAATCTCTCCAACTCTCCCGTTTCTCCCTTGCCCCCCCCCCCCCCCCCGACCCCCAGGAGTGTTGCGGGTGCATCCGTTTTGGCAAATAGAAATGAGATCAGCGTTTTATTTTTGGACTTACCAGACACTTGAAATCCTGTGTGTATCCATTGAGTGGATTCGTCCCTAACGGCTCGATTGGAAAGATTTAAAAAGGGTGCACAAAACCAATATTGGCTGTCGTCATTTGGCCGCCACTTTCCGATATTATTCGATTGCAAAGAAGGATAATGCTGCTGTATACAAAAAAAAAAAAAAAACCACGGTCAACCTGCTTTTGCAATGTTAGGCATCCAAACTTTTCTCCAGTGTTTTGGACTTTTTTTTAAACTTTAAAATATATATATATATATTTGTTTTACACATGCAACTATTTATTAAGGGACATAACACTCATGAATTTCCGAGTCCCATTCGTCATATACAAAATGTGTAAAAAAAACAAAAACAAAAAAACTTACCAGAACTATTTTGAACTCGATAAATGTAACAATTTCTTGGAACCGTTCAATTTTGATGTCCCAAATTAACGCTCTCTGTCAAAATTATGCCATGTAAAGTTATGTTCTTCGTGAGTAAAATAAAGTATTATATGAATCACAATTCGGACTTCTTTTCTTCATTTAAAAAAAGAGAAAAAAAACACCGTTTAATGACATCGTTTCTAACCTTAAATAGTTGAGGCGGCACCTTTCTCTCAAATTTATTTAAATCTTGTTGAACAATTCTTTGACCTGGTCCATGCAAAGGGATTGCATTTAGATTTAAAGCATCAACAAAGAAATAAAGTTGATTATTACAATTCCCCCCGAAATAAACATTGCTTTCATTGTACTTTTTGTTATTTCCTGTATCCCAAAATGTATATAAATATGGCTATGTTATGTTTGTTTTGGTTTAAAAAATTGTAAAAGAAAAAAATGGTCTGTGCAAATCGGTAACTTTATTATACCTACAGTAGTCTGTGCTTTCTCGATAACAAGGTTTTGGTGAGCTAGCACAGGACTTACAAGTCTCGGTAAAAACAAATAAACCCAACAACATTGTTTTCGGTTTCAGTCTTTTAATTACGAGGACATATTGACCAAATGTTTTGATATCGCTTTACACCATTCGCTTATTTTTGTGTTAATGTATTTTCATATTTTATTTTTCTGTCAGTCACTTTGCAAGAAAAGAATGCGAAAACGGAATTGTGTGAGTTATGTTCCTTCTGCAAACAAAACGCTCTGCATTATTTGAAAGGTTTGCTTTTATCTGCAGTCACGAACATTGATTCTATTCAGCGCTTTCGGGTTCGTGTGCACCGATAAAAGCGCTCCGTTAAAAGCGCTCCGTTCCCGAGAAATCAGGTCATTCTATTAACAGCTAAAAATATCGTCAAGTAAATTTCCCCGGTTGGATGTTCTACTGCATATGCAAATTCTTCCTTTACTAACTTGCGAACTGCCTACAACTGCCATTCAATCATTGATCGTTGTGGATTGCCGTTGTGGATTGGCTAATAAGCTACAAGTGTGCTGTAACTGATTTGACGCTTATGTTTCTTTCTAAGCTTGACATTCTTGCGCTGAGCTGTCGTCTGTTCAAGAAAACAAGGTTTGTTTCGATCGTTTTTCGCTGTGAATTATTTTGTAGTGACTATTTCATTTTGTCTGTACTTAAATGTTTCGTAAAAAAAAGCTTGAAGGATTTTTTCGTGTGCTTGGAGAATTATTGTTTTTGTATGCGTGCATGTGTAACGTCTTCGGGGTTCAGCTAGTCGCGTTAAGAAGAACCTTGCGTTGGTTTCGTCATCGTTGTTGTTTTTGTTGTTGATGTATATATCATTTCTTAGAAATGAGCGAGTTTTCATGGTTATAATCTCTTTGTTCTCCCAGGCTTATAGTGTATCAAAGAAATGGCAACTGCGGCCGGAAGCTCCACTTCTTCTCCGACATACGGTGGACAGCGTAAGTAAACGCACACTCTTTCTTGCTCGAAACAGTGTACCACCTACTATGTGTTATACAGTGTTACCGGACAGTCACCAGAAAACAAAATTGCCAATCAAATGAGAAAAGAAATCGTAAATTCGCACATAATTTATTTAAAAACATTAATCCACTTCAACACCTTTTCCTAAATCATTTAGCAAAAAGACTCATTTAAAGTTTTGGAACTTACTAAAACAAAAAAAGATGAACACCTGCAGTTTTTATTCATTATTAGGCTTACATTTATACACCGCCACATAATAATACACGTCACCTATGTCACTATAACCACACTTTTGCAAGAGCAGATATTTTACGCCCACTTTGAACTGGTTACATATTATTGAACGGTAGAAAATATAATTGTTTGCAAATGTTTTGAAGGCGAAACAAAAATACAAATTTGTCAAAAGGAAACATCAAAACTGCATCACTTGAGGCCAGCTTCCAAGGTAAAAAAATGACATTTTTTAACATTTTTTGTTATTTGGGTTGTTTGCGGTGTTAAGTACCTAAACCACTCAACTAAGGATAAGAGGATAAGATAAGATAAGATTTTATATAGTCCATGAGGGTAACCTCACACTATACTATTCACTCACTCGGCTTCCTGACGAGTGAACGTAAACTGATAGAACTATCAAGATAAGTTTTGTGTGAATATTTGTTTGTCTGTTCTGAGTGACTTAAAAGACCATTGGGTCGAAATATCTGTGATTATTGTTTTGTCAATAACAAACGTTCCAACAACCTACCTTTCTTGTTTTTTTATTCTGAATTTTAGAACATTGGCAGTCTCTTTGTGCTTGGATTTATTTTATCACACTATGCGATAGTTTTTGGGCAAAAAATAACCTAAATATTTTTATTTTTATTAAATGTGCATCAGGGGGGGGGGGGGGGGGGGTGTCTAAAAATGCCTTGTTGCAGCTCATTAAATATTCATAAACTTTGAAAGTACATTTCTTCGGTTTGGAATGTAGCAGACGATTCATTCAAAGACCACTGTGCTCAGCGAAACCGAATCTAAAAGCTTGGTTCGGCAGCCGAAATCGGTAGAAAGACGTATTTTCATTGACAACATATTTTAGGCATTCTCATCTGACTCATGCACAACATAGTCATATCAAAGTTATCTTAAACTTCAAACTCGAAAACGCGTTTTACACACATGCCGTCACTATTTTCCACACATCTTAAAAACTATTTGATGAAATCAAATAAAATTGTGTGCTGCATAATTGATAACAAAGGCACATTTTGCTATTTTATTGGAACATTAGAGCAATATTAAACATCACTATGAGAGCCATATAAAAGTCCTAATTTCAGGATATAAAAAAAAAATCTCCAAAATACACTTGTGAAAATAGCACACTGTTTAGTGCTCAATTTGTGATAAGTGTGTAAAATTTTATGGCTGTATCTGTCTTGCATGAAGAGTTATTTGTGTAATGATTATCATACATGTTCGTCACGGTTTTTTTAATAGTTAATTTAATTTAATTTTATTTTTAGATATCAAAACTTTGTATTACACTTAACTGAGTTATGTCTGAGCGCTCAGACACACTTGAAGAATATATGAGCCAAAAATGGGAAAGATCGGCAGTGTTTCTGAAATGCTATGGCAGAAAGATTTGAACACGTTTTTTTGGTCCTTTTTCACCTTGGAAGCTGGCCTTGAGGCACCTTAATCAATACCTTTATACACGTGATGCATCTGAACTTTCTGTACACACACACACACACACACACACACACACACACACACACACACACACACACACACAAGTGTGGCGCGGACCAGGCTTATGTTTTATTCAAATGTTTGCTTAACCTATTTTGGATAAGGCCACATCCAACGCACTGATTATGCAACGTGCTTCTTATTGTTTCAGAATGCAAGATCTGCAAGGAGATTGAAAAGGAGCACCTGCATGGTCAGACTATCATGTTGGGTCAGTCCGATCTTTTTAAGGATGTCATTGATCCTGATGGCGGAAATAAGACGAAAAGAAAGGAACAGAAAAAAACCGCACTTCACACGTTTCTTAAACACATCAACGCGCTTTTAAATGACGGATATGGACTTGTGTGCATTCACACAGCAGAGCCTAACTTACTAGGTCTTTTTGACCAAGCAGTTAATAAGCGCATGCTTGATATGATTCCAGACGACACATTCTTTGATGATAACTTTGAGAGGAACTATTGCAAAGACAAACACCATATTGTGTTCAGAATAATACAAAGAGAACGACCAATCAGCACATTTTCTTTTAATACAAAGGCTTCGACAGACACAGGCCTAGTAAATCCAAGCCATGGTCAGATGCGATACTTTCTTAAACACAAAATGAACGTCCAACCTGATCCAGCACCAAATGTGAAGTACACATTTGTCAAGGATCAAGAAGTGAAGGTCACCGTTGTCGGTTCAAAGAAAGGCCTGGATATAGATTTTCAGGAAAGCATGAGTGTACAAGCCAAACAAATGCCTGAAACGAGTGTTGGACCAAAGGACTTGGTCGATCATTGTTTTGAGAAATTGTTTGTACAGAATTACATTTCAGCTTTTGCAAAATTGCAAAAGGGTGGTTCACTGTTTCTGGGGGTGAGAGAACACAAAAACGAGACAAAGAGGTGGACTGAAGTTGACACAAACAGCGAACTACACAAACACATCAGCGCCCAACTGAGTGAACATGGTGGTGGTCTAAAACTCTACAAGGACAACAATGATCTTCTTCACGTTTGTTTAGAAGACCAAGTGCCAACAGACACTAATACACAAACGGGTCAGTTTAAATGTCAAGGTGTCAAAGCTGGAGATGAAACTGCGCAAAGCGCTTTCAAGACTGAATTTCTCGAGCAAGCTAAGCGGAGATTGTTCTGGCACTCTTCTCAAGCCGTTTCTGGTTCTGCCCAGAAAGTCCAGGTCGACTTTTGTGCGGTTGAGACCGACACACTGTCAAGTGAACATTTAGCAGTGATCAAAATCTACATTCCGAAATTTCGGGGAGTGTGCTTTACTGACGAGTCCGGTCCAGAGGCCTATCAATACCAGAATCAGACTCAAAATGGTTCTGGCAAAATCGTTCGTGTTGAAAAAAATTTATGGATTTCCAAGAACAGCTAATTGAAACGCACATGTCAAATGAAGCACGAACAATGAAATTACCACTTTAGTTATTCTGTACATGGGGTCACTGAATGAACATGTATATTTATAATTCTTAAAGAGAGTGATCGTGTGGATGTCCGATGAATTTTGTCACTAAATGAATGCAGATTGAGCACAACACACAAAATGAAGAATTTTGAACGTTTCGTTTTCACATGATTATGCCACAATTTAGCGAGAATTTTGTGTAAAACGTCCCATATGGTATGCACCATGTACTATACCCTATGGTTTACAGAGATTTCACCCCATTTCCCTTTCGCCACAAGATATCAGGCATTTCAAACCTCTGACTGAGTTTTTACCCCATCGCCCTAAACTTTAGCCCTTCGCCCTCACTTGCAACTTGCCCCCAAGTGACCGAAATCATTTCGCCCTATGTCTACCCGCTAGAGTGAGAGAGAGGGAAATAGGGATTGAGAGAGTAAGAGAGATACTTGTGTGCGTGTGTGTACATTTATTTAACAGTCTGCTTGTAAGTTGTATGCGTAATTTCTTGTTATTTTTTATGTGTCCTGTTTACATTCAAGCCCCCCATTCTCTTTAACCCCATCCCACCTCACCTCCCTTTTACGACGTTCTAATATGTTATTATTCTTTTAAAATATGCAAACCACAGGGGCGGATCACATCATTTTTAAGGGAGGGTTTCCATATTTCTTTTAGGGACAAATTGACAACGCGAAGCGTTTAGCTGAGGGCGCGAAGCGTTCGAACCTCCTAGGGGGTCCCGGGGCATGCCCACATTCCCCGGAAAATGTGGATAAAAGCAAGGACAAGAAATTTGGTTGATTAAAATCAACAGGGGTCGAAGCCGTGTTATAATAAAAGAAGCAGTAATGTACGGATACATGTGAAAGTAAGCAGTTGTCCCTCGAATGTTCTTCATGAATATGTAAGAGCTGTCATGCAAAGATGAAGTGGTATTAATATTCTTAGCATCCTTTGCACAAATTCTACTTTGTCTTCCAGTTGCAAATGGAGATCGGATTTTCATGTAGATTGATGCAGCTTGTCTGAGAAGTAACTTGTCATATGCTACTGCTGACTGAAGCAAATACATCATATCTTTTCTGAACCGAGAGTTTTCATTGTAAAGTCTGTTTCGCAAGTACACGTACATTGAAAGCCATATTTTTCTGTCTCTTGCATGTCTGAATCCATTTCTGCCCTCAGGAAAAAGCCATGGAAATGCCATTTCCTCTCCATTTTCAATCTTGTATATATTCACAGGGCTATGTTTAGACCTCTGGACATACAACATAGGTGAAGTGTGTGTAACTCGTTCAAGGCTGGACTGATATGCAGAGTTAGAATACAGAATACAGAATACAGAATCTTTAATTGCCCAAGGTTGGGAATTTATGATGACATTGCGGTTAAAGGCCAACATCCAAAAGAATTTTTCTCCTGGAGCGACCTAAACTTGAACCCGTCGCTATTCTTGCATGTCTGTTTACTTCGTGTTGCACGCAAAAATTGAGCGACTTCCTTGCCGCGTGGATTGACGAAGCTGTTTTATACTCGTGACTGAAAACACTGCAGTGCGTGCAGTTTTATTCTGTGGGTTCGACAGATTGACTAAATGTTGTAATTTCGCTTTCACGAATCAGGAACCGACAAGGAATAAGATGAAAGTGTTTTTAAATTGATTTCGACAATTTAATTTTGATAATAATTTTTATATTTTTAATTTTCAGAGCTTGTTTTTAATCCAAATATAACATATTTATATGTTTTTGGAATCAGAAAATGATGGAGAATAAGATGAACGTAAATTTGAATCGTTTTTATACATTTTTTTTTAACAATTTTCAGATTTTTAATGACCAAAGTCATTAATTAATTTTTAAGCCACCAAGCTGAAATGCAATACCGAAGTCCGGGCTTCGTCGAAGATTACTTGACCAAAATTTCAACCAATTTGGTTGAAAAATGAGAGCGTGACAGTGCCGCCTCAACTTTCACGAAAAGCCGGATATGACGTCATCAAAGACATTTCTCCAAAAAAAGAAAAAAACGTTCGGGGATATCAATCCCAGGAACTCTCATGGAAAATTTCATAAAGATCGGTCCAGTAGTTTGGTCTCAATCGCTCTACACACCATATATCCGGCTTTTCGTGAAAGTTGAGGCGGCACTGTCACGCTCTCATTTTTCAATCAAATTGGTTGAAATTTTGGTCAAGTAAAAATTTTTTTTTTATAAAACGATTCAAATTTACGTTCATCTTATTCTCCATCATTTTCTGATTCCAAAAACATATAAATATGTTATATTTGGATTAAAAACAAGCTCTGAAAATTAAAAATATAAAAATTATTATCAAAATTAAATTGTCGAAATCAATTTAAAAACACTTTCATCTTATTCCTTGTCGGTTCCGGATTCCAAAAACATATAGATATGATATGTTTGGATTAAAAACACGCTCAGAAAGTTAAAACGAAGAGAGGTACAGAAAAGCGTGCTATCCTTCTCAGCTCAAGTACTACCCCGCTCTTCTTGTCAATTTCACTGCCTTTGCCATGAGCGGTGGACTGACGATGCTACGAGTATACCTCACGCCGGAACCTCGGCTGTACCCGCGGATAACCGCAGGCTCTGCAGACTGTTCACCGCAGACAGAAATTGTCAACACGAGTGGTGAGTGTCTGCAAAAAATCGTCTCTGCTTTCTCTAAAATGACATATCATTACAAAACTATTGTTTGTACTTCAACCTAAGGTATTATAGCACCCTACCATCGATTTAATTTTTTCCTTTCGTTCGTATGTGAAGGCTGAGCTTCGAGTATTTGTGCATTTCCTGTAAAAAGTCCCAAAATTTCTGACTTTACACATTTATTACGGAAATCCAAGCTTATTAAACAAGTTGCAGAAGTCAGAATTTTGGCACTTTTTACAGGAAATCCACAAATACTCGAAGCTCAGCCTTCACATACGAACGAAAGGAAAAAATTAAATCGATGATAGGGTGCTATAATACCTTAGGTTGAAGTACAAACAATAATTTTGTAATGATATGTCATTTTAGAGAAAGCAGAGACGATTTTGTGCAGACACTCACCACTCGTGTTGACAATTTCTGTCTGCGGTGAACAGCCTGCAGAGCCTGCGGTTATCCGCGGGTACAGCCGAGGTTCCGGCGTGTATACGGTCTTGCTGAAAAATTGCATTGCGTTCAGTTTCATTCTGTGAGTTCGACAGCTACTTGACTAAATGTTATATTTTCGCCTTACGCGACTTGTTTTTTACATTTAGTCAAGTTATGACTAAATGTTTTAACATCGAGGGGGGAATCGAGACGAGGGTCGTGGTGTATGTGTGTGTGTGTGTGTGTGTGTGTGTGTGTGTGTGTGCGTGTGTGTAGAGCGATTCAGACCAAACTACTGGACCGATCTTTATGAAATTTGACATGAAAGTTCCTGGGTATGATATCCCCATACGTTTTTTTCATTTTTTTGATAAATGTCTTTGATGACGTCATATCCGGCTTTTCGTGAAAGTTGAGGCGGCACTGTCACGCCCTCATTTTTCAACCAAATTGGTTTAAATTTTGGTCACGTATTGTTCGACAAAGCCCGGACTTCGGTATTGCATTTCAGCGTGGTGGCTTAAAATTAATTAATGACTTTGGTCATTAAAAATCTGAAAATTGTAAAAAAAATATTTCTTTTATAAAACGATCCAAATTTACGTTCATCTTATTCTCCATCATTTGCTGATTCCAAAAACATATAAATATGTTATATTTGGATTAAAAACAAGCTCTGAAAATTAAATATATAAAAATTATTATCAGAATTAAATTTTCGAAATCAATTTAAAAACACTTTCATCTTATTCCTTGTCGGTTCCTGATTCCAAAAACATATAGATATGATATGTTTGGATTAAAAACACGCTCAGAAAGTTAAAACGAAGAGAGGTACAGAAAAGCGTGCTATCGTTCTCAGCGCAACGTACTACCCCGCTCTTCTTGTCAATTTCACTGCCTTTGCCGTGAGCGGTGGACTGACGATGCTACGAGTATACGGTCTTGCTGCGTTGCATTGCGTTCAGTTTCATTCTGTGAGTTCGACAGC
The DNA here is from genome assembly GCF_037325665.1 of Littorina saxatilis. NCBI lineage: Eukaryota > Metazoa > Mollusca > Gastropoda > Littorinimorpha > Littorinidae > Littorina > Littorina saxatilis. The sequence goes on from NC_090247.1 coordinate 25,877,068, forward strand.
TACTTGACTAAATGTTGTATTTTCGCCTTACGCGACTTGTTCTTTTGTACATTCTCAGCAGAATTCTTTTAGTTCAACCCAATGTACTGCCCAGATAACATCTTGTTTGTTTGTTTGTTTGTTTATTTGTTGCTTAACGTCCAGCCGACTACGCAGAGCCATATCAGGACGAGGAAGGGGGGGATGAAGGGGGCCACTTGTCAAGCGATTCCTGTTTACAAATGCACTAACCCATTACTTGTGTCCCAGCAGGCTTTAGTAAAACTAAATTAATACCTACTGGAAGATTACCAGTTTCCAGTATGTTAAAATAGGCTTAACCTATCTACTGCTGGACTTACATCAGAACACTAACAGATTAAACTATACATGAATCGCGAGACAAGCGGCAAGAGAAGAGATTTTTGGAAAAAATACAGGTGAATGAGCAAGAAGGCAGAAAAAATAAAAGAATTCATGAAGAAAAAGAGAGCATGACAGGAAAGAGGAACCAAAAATCTACCTAACAGCAAACTAGAAAGCTCCTGCGGTTCCAAAAACAGGAGGGGCCTTTAATTTCATAACCGCAGTGCCCCACTGCGGGAAACATCTTGTTTACTGTCGGCGTTGTTTTCATGCATTGTACCACGTTCTATGATGTTTTGGATACATAAATAACAAGTCGCGTGAAGCGAAATTATAAAAAAAACGCTGGCGCTGGACCCGAGTACTCTTCAGACTGGCTCGCTCCCCCAGTATGAAAGTTTTTGTCTTGTGCACGTGGATTAAAAAACAAAATTTTAAAAAAAATATTTATTTATTTTACACAATTAAAAAAATTATTAGAGTAAAATAAAACATTAAAACGTTCATAATAAACAATAGTAAACAAGAATTTAAAAAAAAACCACAAAAAAACATAGACCACACATGCCAGGAATCGAACCCGGATCACTTTGGCCATAGGCGGACGTGCTACGACAACTTTACTAGAGGTGTGCGTTTGAATCACTGTGTCCCTGTCGCTCTCTCTCGTGCTCTCTGTCTCTCTTTCAGTCTCACCGAGACAAAACACTGCATTGTAGTTTCTTTGCCGAGACCAAATCCCCACCCGCTGCTGCGCTGGCTTGCTTGCAAATCGTCTCGCATGCGATACGCATGCTTTTCTCGTGATCGGCGGTTCTTTTTGGCGAACTGCCTCGGGTTCAAGTTTAGGTCGCTCCAGGAGAAAAATTCCTGTGGATGTTGGCCTTTAAGAAACATTTCAATCCAGCCATATTATACACCAACACCCGCCAGGGGCGGACGAGGGGGGGGGGGGGGGGGGTGCACAGGGTGCAGGTGCACCCCCCCTCCAGCAAAAAAAAAAAAAAATGTGGAAAGCTGATTCTATGAAGTTCAAATGGCAACAGATGGCACCATTTTGCTTCTTTGGGCCCAAAAATTTTCCGGGGGGGCATGCCCCCGAAACCCCCCTAGCAAATTCGGGCGCTTCGCGCCCATCACATTCACTTTCGATTCAAAGTGCTCCCCCCCTTACAAAGCAACTGATCCGCCCCTGCCCGCATCATTTATACAAACTGATCAACAACATTAATTTAAAAACAACACTGGACAGCATAAGTTTACAAATACATTCACTAAAACTAGCTAGCAGTTTACACTCAAAGCTTCCTCGCCTCAAGTCACACACACACACACACACACACACACACACACACAAACACACACACACACATCACTGCCTCATGCAATTTTATAACATGACAGAAATCGCAGTCACTGGTAAAAATAAAAGATAACAAATTAAAACATGAAACGCAATAAACATAGATCTGATGGTCAGCGAATTATCACACACACACACACACACACACACACACACACACACACACACACACACACACACACACACACACACACACACACACACACACACACACGCCTTTTCATAGCATATGAAAACGAGTGTCTACCGGACGAAAAAGTAACAAGTCGCGTAAGGCGAAATTACTACATTTAGTCAATCCGTCGAACTCACAGAATGAAACTGAACGCACTGCATTTTTTTCACCCAGACAATACAGCTTCGTCATTCCCCGCGGCAAGGAAATCGCTCACCTCCCACGTGCAAAACGCAGTGATATGTACACGCCAGAATAGCGCGGTAGCGTATTGTGCTAAGCAGGAAAGAGCGCTTTTCTGTATTCGTGTTAACTTTCTGAGCTTGTTTTGAATACAACTTATCATATCTATATGTTTTTGGAATCAGGAAACGATAAAGAATAAGATGAAATCATTTTTGGATCGATTTCTTAAATTTTGATCGTAAGACTAATTAATCTATTTTCGTTAATTGTGATCACATTTTAAGAGTAAACATGACATATGTATATATTTTTAGATTCAGAATGTCATGAAGAATACGATGCAATCAATTTTAAATCTGTTTGCGAAAAATCGATTTTAATGACAACTTTAATGAGCAAACTCATTAATTAATTTGTAAGCCTCCAAGCTGAAATGCAATACCAAAGTCCGGGCGTCGTCGAAGATTACTTGACCAAAATTTCAACCAATTTGGTTAAAAAATGAGAGCGTGAACTTTCAACTTTCACGAAAAGCCGGACATGACATCATCAAAGACATTTGGGGATATCATACCCAGGAACTCCCATGTAATATTTCATGAAGATCGGTCTTGTAGTTTTTTCTAAATCGCTCTACACACACACACATACACCACACCCTCGTCTCGATCCCCCCCTCTACGTTAAAACATTTAGTCAAAACTTGACTAAATGTAAACAAGTCGCGTAAGGCGAAATTACTACATTTAGTCAAGCTGTGGAACTCACAGAATGAAACTGAACGCACTGCATTTTTTCACAATGACCGTAGTCCGCCGCTTGTGCATAACGGAGTGAAACTGACGAGCCTGTTCAGCGCGGTAGTGGTTTCGCTGTGCTGCATAGCACGCTTTTCTGTACCTCTCTTCGTTTTAACTTTCTGAGCGTGTTTTTAATCCAAACATATCACATCTATATGTTTTTGGAATCAGGAACCGACAAGGAATAAGATGAAATTGTTTTTAAATCGATTTCGGAAATTTAATTTTGATCATAATTTTTATATTTTTAATTTTCAGAGCTTGTTTTTAATCCAAATATAACATATTTATATGTTTTTGGAATCAGGAAATGATGTAGAATAAGATGAACGTAAATTTGGATCGTTTTATATAAAATAAATTAATTACAATTTTCAGATCTTTAATGACCAAAGTCAGAAATTATTTGTTAAGCCACCAAGCTGAAATGCAATACCGCAGTCCGGCCTTCGTCGAAGATTGCTTTACAAAAATTTCAATCAATTTGATTAAAAAATGAGGGTGTGACAGTGCCGCCTCAACTTTTACAAAAAGCCGGATATGACGTCATCAAAAGTATTTATCGAAAAAAATAAAAAAATATCCGGGGATATCATTCCCAGGAACTCTCATGTCAAATTTCATAAAGATCGGTCCAGTAGTTTGGTCTGAATCGCTCTACACACACACACGCACAGACACACACACACACACACACACACACACACACACACACACACACACACACACACACACACACATACACCACAACCCTCGTCTCGATTCCCCCCTCTACGTTAAAACATTTAGTCAAAACTTGACTAAATGTAATAAAAAAAAAAAATAAGGCACAGCTATGCAGCAGTGGTAAGGGGTAAACTTTTCATTTTATGAACTGAAGTTGTCTACCAACTTTGTTCATCTTGAATATGCCACACATTCAGAAAAGTGAGCTTGCCCTGTGGCTACTTTTACTTCTTTTTATTTAAACTGAAACGCACACAAACAGAAAAGCAAATTTGTCATGGCCAACAGCAATACGCACGTAAGCTCTGAAGTCAGTAATGGTACGTAACAGTTTTAATATGAATATGAGGGAGAGGGGGGGGGGGGGGGGTGTGGCTTTCAGCTGGGTCGTACACTGCCAGAAGAAAAAGTAATATTTTAATGTGCTGTCCTTGTCTGCGTTTGGAAGGTGGCCGTTCATTAGGGGGTAGTTACTGTTGAAGACAAACTTGTGCCAAGCAAAATAATGTAGTCTTACGTGACAGGTATAGCCGCTCAAATATATTCCTGGCATTGATGTTATGACTAATCTTTCAGTCTGCGTTTAAAGCCACATAACGTGTTTTTGTTGTGAAGCAAACGTACAACCAACAAGCGATAATAACTAAATTCAACAATACGTACGATCCCTCATCCATCCAGCTCAAAGTCTTTTTATATTCCTATGTTCCCAAACATGGGCATATATAAGTGAATAAAACTTCTTCTTTTTGTTTTCCAGGAACATTGTTCCAAGTCCTCCCCAAAAAGGTACGAGACATATACCGGAAACCCATCCGACACGGTAACCAAACCAGAATTCGAATTCTTACCGGAAGCCTCATCAGAACTCTGATCCAGGTCTTCTGTCATACAACTTAACGGACCTAAGATGCCTAGACTCTGACATTTCAGATGAGGCAGAACCAACTCCAACAACGAGAGCTGGATCTTCTAAGTAAAGGGCTCAAAGAACATTTAAAAACACCACATGCAGCCCTGAAAGTCCCACATATCGAATGAAATGTTATTAGCCAAAAGAAATGTTCCAACGTATTAACGGCTCTAATCAAAATCCAGTTTCTGACCACAACTTATACACAGAGTTATACATTTACTGTACTTTCATATCTTTTTTTTAACAAAGCCACATATCCACACTTCCCGGACATAATGACCTAAAATATAACATGTTTTGGGTGTGGGAAAAAGCAGTGTAAGCAGCGGACTGCAATAGCTTCATTAATTCCGAACCTCCCCCCGTGTACACTACATTGGGTGTGCACGTTAAAGATCCCACGATTGACAAAAGGGTCTTTCCTGGCAAAATTGCTTAGGCACAGTTAATAATTGTCTACCTATACCCGTGTGACTTGGAATAATAGGCCGTGAAAGGTAAATAAGCGCCGAAATGGCTGCAATCTACTGGCCGTATAAAATTTCATCTCACACGGCATCACTGCAGAGCGCCTAGAACTGTACCCACGGAATATGCGCGATATAAGACTCATTGATTGATTGATTGATTGATTAATAAATGAAGCACAATGATGCAAGTTGCTTACTAGCAAAATATTAGTGTACCCACTTCATATTTAGGCATTACATTACCAGAAGCTAAGCTTAACCCATTGGGATGTCCAGTTTGTTTTGCAAGTTGGTACTCGTAGATGTATTTTCAATTATTTTTTTTTAAAACAAAACTTGCATTCAGGACCCGGCTTTGCCCAGGTGTTTCCCAGACAAGCTTCACATTATCGAGACGACATACAACGCGATTTCATGGATAAATCGGGAGGTCTAACGTACATATTCCATGACAAATCAAAGCTATTGTTATGTTTTCAGCGGATTGTTAGGTGCCAGGCTGTCCACAGCAACAAGAGGCGAAGCCTTCAAGGCTCACGTAAGAAATAGACAAACAGTAACACAAACTCAATCACTCCGTCACACATACACACCCACACACACAGTAAGCTTAGGTGACGACTGTGCAAGAAAGAGAGACACTAGATCTAGATCTGTCTGTGTCTGCATGTAGCCTACTTACAGGGACACGACTGCCAAATAGTCTCGGCCCGCTCAAAATAACAATGACCGAGACCACACACACCACGCGAGAGAGAAAGACTACAGGGAGGCATGCCGTCATGATGCATTAATTGACGTCAAACACTTTTGACCGTGACGTAATCTTTTGCGAGCTTTATCCATAGTCTTGGATAACCACTCACACATAGACTCGGAAATGTTAAAGTTTCTACCACAGACATACACACACACGCACACACGCACGCACAAACGCACGCACAGACAGACAAAGTTACGATCGCATAGGCTACACTTACGTGAGCCAAAAATACACTTTTTCTACCTTTTGTTGCGTGCCAGTAGCTGCCGGATCAAAAGTCAGTTACAACGCCACCCAGATGTCTCGTCTTACCTGTAGCGGGGGAAAGCTGAGACTGCGTGCTGTGATTTGGGACTCCGGGTGTTGTGCAGAAGAAAGAAATCGTGATACCAGAAACATGGCTGTTATATTTAATTTCATACAATTGTCAAAGGTGCACAGTGATCTGAACAATCTTGACGCGGGTTGTTGTCTGCGTGTCTTCCAACCGTATGTCTGTGTTTGTCTGCTTGTGTGTGTCTGTCTGTCCAGCAGTTTGTTTGTTTGTTTGTTTGTTTGTTTGTTTGTTTGTTTGCTTAACGCCCAGTCCACCACGAAGGGTGATATCAGGGCGGTGCTGCTTTGACATTTAACGTGCGCCACACACAAGACAGAAGTCGCAGCACAGGCGTCATGTCTCACCCAGTCACATTATTCTGACACCGGACCAACCAGTCCTAGCACTAACCAAGTTGTCAAGTTTCAAGTTTTTCAAGTTTCAAGTTTTTTATTAGTCCATAACCCCTGGGGGCATTTTGAACAATAAATACAATCAATACAATCATGATATATGCTAATATAATAAATAAATAAAAATTAAAAAGATTATGAAAAACTGTTACAGATTCTATTAATAAAGTCCAAAATATTCTTTAGCAATTTCTTTTTGTTAGTACTAAGTAGCAAACAACTTTTTAAATTTAAGTGCATTAGGTTTTTTCCAATAGAAAGATGGTAACAACTCAGCTCTTTCTTCTTTGAAAAAAATCACAGACAAATAAATAATGGAATTCATCACCTATGTCTTGTGATACACATTTGGTGCAAGTTCTTTCTGACCTCGGGATGTTAAGGTAACGTTCTTTCTGTACAGGCAAATTGTTGTTTAATGTTCTGAACTTCATCATTGCAACACACTGCTGATATGGCAGGTGTGTGACATAGTCTTCACATGCAAAAATATCTTTAAACATTCGATAATTCCAAAACATATTTTTTGTTCCAATTTCTGTAAACCATAATGCCAGACGCCAGGCGGAGCAGCCACTAGATTGCCAATTTTAAAGTCTTAGGTATGACCCGGCCGGGGTTCGAACCCACGACCTCCCGCTCACTGGGCGGACGCCTTACCACTAGGCCACCGTGTTGCGGTTGTCCAGCAGTTAGGACCCGGCTTCGCCCAGGTGTTAGAAGACCTAACATGTGCCCAAGTAACTATCACATGGGAATTTTGTAAATTTATGAAAGAATGACTCATAAAAGATAAAAGTGCTCACGTAATTGTGACAAGTGAGAACGGTTAATCACACAAGCATTCGCCAGTTTGTCATGATACCAAGAGTTACCTCCTTCAAAGTTCCTGAATATTTTACAAGTGTTTTGTTGTGAAGTTGCTTATACATTTAACAACAGGTTGTGAGACAATTTAAAAACTTAGAATCAACATAATCTGATCGTTTAACACCGGAAGAAAACTTCAAATTTGGTTCATATGCCATGAGTTACCTCCAATCCTTGAGAAAGTTCCAGATAATTGTGCAGCAGTTTCAACTTCATAATTTTACACCCTTTCAGGATGAACTTCTCTTTGAAAACAACAGAATTTTAAAAAAACATAAAATACGTATCTTTAGTCTCGTTCTGCTTGCAGCTGATCTTTAACAAGTCGCGAAAGGCGAAATTACTACATTTAGTCAAGCTGTGGAACTCACAGAATGAAACTGAACGCACTGCATTTTTTCACAATGACCGTAGTCCGCCGCTTGTGCATAACGGAGTGAAACTGACGAGCCTGTTCAGCGCGGTAGTGGTTTCGCTGTGCTGCATAGCACGCTTTTCTGTACCTCTCTTTGTTTTAACTTTTTGAGCGTGTTTTTAATCCAAACATATCATATCTATATGTTTTTGGAATCAGGAACCGACAAGGAATAAGATGAAATTGTTTTTAAATCGATTTCGGAAATTTAATTTTGATCATAATTTTTATATTTTTTAATTTTCAGAGCTTGTTTTTAATCCAAATATAACATATTTATATGTATTTGGAATCAGGAAATGATGTAGAATAAGATGAACGTAAATTTGGATCGTTTTATATAAATAAATTATTACAATTTTCAGATTTTTAATGACCAAAGTCATAAATTAATTTTTAAGCCACCAAGCTGAAATGCAACACCCAAGTCCGACCTTTGTCGAAGATTGCTTTACAAAAATGTCAATCAATTTGATTGAAAAATGAGGGTGTGACAGTGCCGCCTCAACTTTTACAAAAAGCCGGATATGACGTCATCAAAAGTATTTATCGAAAAAAAGAAAAAAATATCCGGGGATATCATTCCCAGGAACTCTCATTTCAAATTTCATAAAGATCGGTTCAGTAGTTTGGTCTGAATCGCTCTACACACACACATACGCACAGACAGACAGACAGACAGACACACACACACACACACACACACACACACACACACACACATACACCACGACCCTCGTCTCGATTCCCCCTCTATGTTAAAACATTTAGTCAAAACTTGACTAAATGTAAAAAAACAAGTCTCATAAGGCAACATTTAGTCAAGCTGTCGAACTCACAGAATGAAACTGAACGCACTGCATTTTTTTTCAGCAAGACCGTATACTCGTCGCATCGTCTGTCCACCGCTCGTGGCAAAGGCAGTGAAATTAACAATCCAGAAAAGCGCGGTAGCGGTTGCGCTGAGGAGGATATAGCACGCTTTTCTTTATCTCTATTCTTTTTAACTCTCTGAACGTGTTTTTAATCCAAACATATCATATCTATATGTTTCTGGAATCAGGAACAGACAAGGAATAAGATGAAATTTTAAGGGCTTATTTTTTATGCCCTTATTTTTTTAAGGGCTTATTTTTTTAAGGGCTTATTTTTTATGCCCTTATTTTTTTAAGGGCTTATTTTTGTAAGGGCTTATTTTTTTAAGGTCATAACAGAAATAAGGCCTTATTTCAGTAAGGCCTTAACAGAATTAAGGCCTTATTTCATTATGCCCTTATTTCCTTATGGCTGTAAATATTTAAGGCCTTATTTCTAAAATAAGGCCTTAATTATGGAAAATAAGGCCTTATTTTAGAAATAAGGGCTTAATTCCAAAAATAAGGGCTTATTTCCAGAAATAAGGCCTTATTATTTTAAGGGCTTATTTTTGGGATTTTTGACCCTTTGTGCCGATGCTGCAGCTTCGAATTCAATGAACGATGATTGTGTGTCAGTACCCTAACGGAGAAGTATTAAAAAAAAACCAACACTGACACAGCGAACATAATCATTGTTGGTCCATTGGTCCAAATTCCAAATTGATCAAAGTAGAGAGAGAACGAGAGAGATTGGTGGGGGGCGTAACTGTTTTTATCTTGTACCAGTATCTTGGCAAGCAGAGATATATACTAGATCTTAGTGCTTTGTGTGTGCTGCGCATTGTTGAAAACCATTGTTACATACACACGCACTTCACGTTTTCAGTAGGCCAAACAAAACAAGTCGCGTGAAGCGATATAAAAACATTTAGTCAATTAATTGTTAAGCCTCCAAGCTGAAATGCAATACCAAAGTCCGGGCTTCGTCGAAGATTACTTGACCAAAATTTCAACATATTTGGTTGAAAAATGAGAGCGTGACAGTGCTGCCTCAATTTTCACAAAAAGCCGGATATGACGTCATCAAAGACGTTTATGCAACAACAAAAAATCGTCTGGAGATAATAAACCCAGGAACTCTCACGCACAAATACACCACAACCCTCGTCTCGATTCCCCCTCTATGTTAAAACATTTAGTCAAAACTTGACTAAATGTAAAAGAATGATGGTTTAGGGTAACATGACCCCCCAAAGATAGGGTCGGTAGGTCGGCTTTTGTTTACATTTAGTCAAGTTTTGACTAAATGTTTTAACATAGAGGGGGAATCGAGACGAGGGTCGTGGTGTGTGTGTGTGTGTGTGTGTGTGTGTGTGTGTGTGTGTGTGTGTGTGTGTGTGTGTAGAGCGATTCAAAACTACTTGACCGATCTTTATGAAATTTGACATGAGAATTTCTGGGAATGATATCCTCGGACATTTGTTTTCTTTTTTTCGATAAATACCTTTGATGACGTCATATCCGGCTTTTTGTAAAAGTTGAGGCAGCACTGTCACACCCTCATTTTTCAATCAAATTGATTGAAATTTTGGCAGTTCGACAGCTTGACTAAATGTTGTATTATCGCCTTACGCGACATGTTTTTAATTTCCATTTTATATTTTTAGTCTCGGTTTGATTCGCAAAATGTGCCAGAGGTTGTTTTTTCGGATTTTTGTTTGAGAAATGAACAAGTCGCGTAAGGCGAAAATACAACATTTAGTCAAGCTGTCGAACTCACAGAATGAAACTGAACGCAATGCAATTTTTCAGCAAGACCGTATACTCGTAGCATCGTCAGTCCACCGCTCACGGCATAGGCAGTGGAATTGACAAGAAGAGCGGGGTAGTAGTTGCGCTGAGAAGGATAGCACGCTTTTCTGTACCTCTCTTCGTTTTAACTTTCTGAGCGTGTTTTTAATCCGAATATAACATATTTATATGTTTTTGGAATCAGGAAATGATGAAGAATAACATGAACGTAAATTTGGATCGTTTTATAATTTTTTTTTTTTTTTTATTTTTTTTTTTTTACAATTTTCTGATTTTTAATGACCAAAGTCATTAATTAATTTTTAAGCCACCAAGCTGAAATGCAATACCGAAGTCCGGCCTTCGTCGAAGATTGCTTGGCCAAATTTCAATCAATTTGATTGAAAAATGAGGGTGTGACAGTGCCGCCTCAACTTTTACAAAAAGCCGGATATGACGTTATCAAAGGTATTTATAAAAAAAAAAGAAAACAACGTCCGGGGATATCATTTCCAGGAACTCTCATGTAAAATTTCATAAAGATCGGTCCAGTAGTTTGGTCTGAATCGCTCTACACACACACACACACTCACACGCACAGACTCACACACATACACCACGACCCTCCTCTCGATTCCCCCTCTAGGTTAAAACATTTAGTCAAAACTTGACTAAATGTAAAAACAAGTTTTAGGGTCGGCGGGAAAAAATAGCAGGGCCGGACTACGGGGGGAGGGGGGGGGGGTCATGGGGGTTGCGCAACCCCCCCCTCCCCCCCTAGCCTAAACATGTACCTCACTTATTTAAATTTTTTTTATTATTGTTTATTTTATGCCGTTTCATGCAAGGAGCGACCATTTTCCTATCTCAGAATATGACCTACCCATCAGCTTCAGGGGGCTTCGCCCCCTGACCCCCTGGACCACCACTGGCAACCCCCCCTCCTTTTCGCCTAGTCCGGCCCTGAATAGGGTCGGTCTACCCTAAACCACCATCTATGTTTGTTTGGCCTTATCTGAATGACGCACATCCGCAAGATATCACATGCAATACACAATCGAGGAGCGACAAATCTAGGGGAGAAAAGGGGGGGGGGGGGAGACATTAATTACTGCACAGAAATGAGGTCAGCATCAAGAATAAAAGTCGGTCTATCCTCTGGTTGCCTCGTCCCGCTGGGTTCGATTTCATTGGCTGAAAAGAAGCCAAGCCCCCTGTGGAAAATTCCGCAAACCTGAGTTCAACATCGATTCCGTCCTCACTGAGCTGACTCATAAGTTATACAAGGTCACACCGACACACACACACCGTCACACCGACACACAGACACAGACACAGATACACCGTCACACCGACACACAGACACAGACACTCAACTGTCAGCTCAAATCTAAGGCACAGTGACACGACCTGAGTTTGGTAGGAACGTAGTAGGGTGTTGCGAAAGGGGGGGGGGGGGGGGGGTTGTTGTTCCGATCACGTGCGTGCGTCACTTATGTTAACATGCAAATAACATGCAAATCAGTTGGCTGCGGCAAGCAGCAAGCTGTCGCGTATGCTAAAACGCGCCCAGGCTGGTTGCGGACAGCGCGCAGTGTACCCGAGAAGACAGTTCTTCAACGTAATGTGAAGAAAAATGCATGACCAAGGTAATTATCGTTTCTGTGTGATTGTTACTTTGTTCGATTTTGATTAGTTATTGGAAATCACAGACAGATGGACGGACTAACTTGAGAAGCGATAGTCAAACATGTTTATGTGCAGATAGACGGGCCTTAGAACGCCGAAACACAGACGTACAGACAAACGGACACAGCTTTCGTCTCTTCTTGTTTTACACTTCTTTTGTTTGTGTGCGTCACGTTTTCACCTTGTTGAAAGCATCGCACTGGGTATGCTAATTGTTCACTGATAACGTTACATACGAGAATTTTTCGGTAGAAAAGACAATTTATTTTAATTTGTGGCTTTAAGTTTACAAAATGTATATTTTGTCAGTTTGGTTGTCATTCCCTGTGTTTTCATTGATGTTATGGAGTGCTTTTCTCTTTGAGAACTTGTTCGATATGCCTTAATGTGTTACTTGCGTTCGATTTTCGGTTTGATTCACCATTTTACAATTATTTCGTCGACATTTTGTAACGCGGAAAAGTTGGTCTTCAAAAAAACCCATCTCTTTAATTTCACTATTTCCAAACACTACCCTGACATAATAGAACGCTGATTTTAACGTATTTTTTTCCTGTGTGGTGTCATCATTGTAATTCCCAAAACAAACTGTGTATGTCTTCGGATGATTTAAGACAGTTTTAGGATGTGCGTGTGTGTGTTGGAGGGGGGGGGGGATGAGAGGGATGTCCTTTTAAGATCAGATTCGATAGAAAAAAACCTTCAAAATGGTGTCGTGGACATAATATAAAAAAAACCAAAAAATAGACTGCAAACGTTCTAAAATGAAAAAAATACAAAACAAACAAAAAACCCACAAGAATGTTTTCTTACGGGAAAGTTTATCTCTGACAAAAAAATCATTCACACATACACCGACACAAATGTCTTTATAGTGGACAGACAGACATATAAATAATATGAAAAGAACGAAACTTATCTGAACATGTTTTGTAGTACAATCTCTGGCAAAGCGGATGGTGCCGTCCAAAGGGTGAATTCATTTAAGTAAAATGAAAATTATGAAGAATACCTTAAAATGAGCATTGAACGTTCAATTTATTCAAATCGTACAAAGTGTGTCAGCGTAGTATTTGTAGACAGTATATTGTTCAAACACCGAGTCTTTCTTTACGCTTCGTTCTACTTGCTTGACCCTGACAGCAGTGAAACTTGCTCATAAGCGCTAAATCACAGCTTTAAATTCCTAGAATCAACAAACAAGAAAGGTAATTTGTTGGAACGTTTGTTATTTACAAAACAATACGTTATAATCACAAATATGTCGATCCAACGCTCTTTTAAGTGCACGGACAAACAATAAGTAACAAGAACTTAGCTTGGTTGAGTTTTTATTCGCTTGCGGTTTACCAGCAAACGGCCGAAAACTCAACCAAGCTAAGTTCTTGTTACTAATTGTGACCCTCCACCACATTTTCCTAAAGAGTATTTTATGCTCTATCCAGTGGTGAAAACCGTTTTAGAAAAGAGCGAAAACTGTTTGAGTTATAAGCCTGTGACTAAGGTGACCCTCACACTGTTACCAGACACTCCCCGGACTTATTATTAAGCCTAGCGCAGAACCGCGATTCATTTCGTGGTGGAGGGTCACAATTGTTTGTCTGTGCACTTAAAAGACCGTTGGGTCGACATTTTTGTGATTGTACCGTATTGTTTTGTCAATAACAAACGTTCCAACAAATTACCTTTCTTGTTTTTCTTATTCGGAACTTTGGAACGTTGGCAGTCTCTTTGTTTTTGGATTTAATTCCAAGCTTCCATTGACTAGCTATTCCTGTTTTTTTATTTTAGAAAATAATGTTTCAACATACAAGTAACACATTCTGAGAGAGAGAGAGAGAGAAAGAGAGAGAGAGAGAGAGAGAGAGAGAGAGAGAGAGAGAGAGAGAGAGAGAGAGAGAGAGAGAGAGAGAGAGCAAAAGGCGTTAAGAGTAAAAGACGGATAAACAAACAAAGATACAAGGAATGAAAAAAGTAGGTCATGAAGAAGTAACAAGTCCCGTGAAGCGAAATAAAAACATTTAGTCAAACTGTCGGCATCAAGGTAACAGATTAACACCAAAAAACAGTCTTCGCCGAAACCATATTAAGATAGTCTCGACTAACCACACCAAAAACCCGAGTCGGGTCACGCTCGTCTCCGCGTAGCGCGCGAACGCAGTACTTACTTAAACCTATTTTCTGTAATTTTGAGCACACTTTTACAGTAAACATGACATTTGTATATGTTTTTGAAATCAGGAGAAATTGTGAAATACGATGCAATCATTTTTGAATCTGCTAGTGAAAATTCGATTTTAATGACAACTTTAATGAGCAAACTAATTACCTAATTTTCACTCTGCGGAGCTGAAATTCAATTCCATAGTCCGGACTTTGTCGAAGATTGCTTGACCAAAATTGCAATCAATTTGATTTAAAATGAGGGCGTGACAGTGCGGCCTCAACTTTCACGAAAAGCCGGATATGACGTCATCAAAGACATTTATCAAAAAAATGAAATCCTGTTCCGGGGATATGATACCCAGGAACTCTCATGTGAAATTTCATGAAGATCGGTCCAGTAGTTTTCTCTGAATCGCTCTACACACACACACGCACATACATACACACACACACACACACACACACACACACACACACACACACACACACACACACACACACACACACACACACACACACACACACACATACACACACATACATACACCACGACCCTCGTCTCGATTCACCGTATATGTTAAAACATTTAGTAAAAACTTGACTAAATGTAAAACAAGTCGCGTAAGGCGAAATCACTACCTTTAGTAAATCTTTCGTGTAAACATGACATATCTATATATTTTGTTATTCAGAATTTGATGAAGAATACGATGCCATTATTGTTAAATCTGTAAGCGAAAATTCGACTTCAATGACAACTTGAATGAGCAAACTCATTAGTTATTTTAAGCTTTCAAGCTGAAATGCAATCATTTAGTCCGGGCTTCGTCGAAGATTGCTTGACCAAAGTTTTAACCAAAATGGTTGAAGAATGTGAGCGTGACAGTTGTGCCTCAACTTCCACAGAAAGCCGGATATGACGTCATTAAATACATTTATATAAAAAAAAGTTGAAAACAACGTCTGGGGATATCATATATCAGGAACTCTCATGTAAACTTTCATGAAGATCGGTCCAGTAGTTTTCTCGGAATAACTTCTCTCACAAACACACACACACACACAAATACACCACCAACCTCGTCTCGATTCCCCGTCTATATGTTAAAACATTTAGTCCAAACTTGACTAAATGTAAAAAAGAGCAGTGATACGTTATTATTTCACAATGTTATAGAACTTCTTTCTATTTGTTTTGACAGATCAATACCGCGTCGTTTTAATTGGAAACACCGGATCTGGCAAGAGTTCAACAGGAAACACATTACTTGATAGATCGAAGTTTCCAACAGGAGATTCCTTCTCTGCGTCAACAACCAAATGCTCGGTGCAAACAGTTTCAAGAGATCAATATACTTTGACGGTAATCTCTCTCTCTCTGTCTCTGTCTCTCTCTCTCCCTCTCTCTTTGTTTCTTGGTGTTTAACGTCGTTTTCAACCGTTCAAAGTTATATCGCGACGGGGAAAGGGGGGAGATGGGATAGAGCCACTTGTTAATTGTTTCTTGTTCACAAAAGCACTAATAAAAAAATTGCTCCAGGGGCTTGCAACGTAGTACAATATATTACCTCACTGGGAGAATGCAAGTTTCTAGTACAAAGGACTTAACATTTCTTACATACTGCTTGACTAAAATCTTTACAAACATTGACTATATTCTATACAAGAAACACTTAACAAGGGTAAAAGGAGAAACAGAATCCGTTAGTCGCCTCTTACGACATGCTGGGGAGCATCGGGTAAATTCTTCCCCCTAACCCGCGGGGGGCTCCTTCTCTCTGATTGTGTGGTGTTTTGGTAAGAGTTTTATGTACTGCTCCTAAAATGATAATAATGCGAGTACAGAATGGCCATTTTCATAAAAATAAGAAAAGAAAAACCCAATAACAAACTAGATAGGTTGGTTTATTAAAGATAAGTGAAACAAGGAACTTAGTCGATAAATATCGACAGGGGGCCGACAAATGGTTTAAATGGGAAATGTGTGTATATGGGTGTGGGTTTGAAACAAACAAACAAACCAACCCATGTGAACCCCGGGCCGCAGGCCTTCGATGTAGTGATTGAAAAAAAAGGATGTTCTCAAATGGTTCAATTCTCATTTGGTCTGATTCTCAAATGGTACCGGTATACTCCCCCCCCCTGGCCGCAGGCCTAGGAGTAAAATTTTTATAGACACTGACCTTCTTCCCAGGGGTCATTGACCCAGTTTTAGCTATGAGAGGTGGTTCGCCCAGAGGCTGTAGAGTATACTGGGGCGGTCTCTTTGATGTCTTGAGAGGAAACTTGGCCAGGGTAGTACATGCACCAGAACTGGTGGACACCAAGGACAAACATGAAATCGAAGCAGTTTGCTTTCAGAGAGAACGGTCGTCAGCAACTCAAACTTCTCTGTTTTCTTTTTTTTTTTAAATCTGACTTTCTTTGTGGCCCCCTGACTCCGCCCCCTCCCTCTGTAAGGACCCTCCTCCACAAGGACCGATTTTTGTCAACATTTTAAAGGTCGCTAGAGAGGGGTTCCACTGTATGACCTAACCGCTACTGGCAGACGGCCTCAATCTTCACGCGCAAAGACGAGATTAATAGGTGCTCGGTTTTGGTATTTTGAATTACATTACATTAAACCTTTGTTGGGTTTCATGGTCATGGCAACAGCCATAATAATATTACATGATGTATAATATCATATTTCAGCATATGTGAATTACATGTCATCATACTAAACTGTCATACATTTTTATTCCTACATTATTCTGATTGATCACAACCAAACCTACTATCATTGGACACATCCAAATGCAAGCGCCTGTTCTTGACAATTTCTCTCTGATCTAAATATAAAATCAGTGCAATTTCCTGGGTCGGGCTTTGCCACAGACACTCACGGTTTGGCCTGTAGGTAAAATGTACAATGTATTTTCTAATTTGTGCACAAAAGCTTTTTTTCTTTTTTCTTTTTTTTAACATAACAATGTTTAATGTCACTGTATGTTTAAAAGACCATGGTCATATTTGTAAAAAAAATGTTAAATTAGAAAATAAATAACATTTTGGTTCATGATTTTTCCTACACCTGTGCTAAAAATAAGAAATAAAAATGTCGGGTATATAAGTCACTCAGATACAGCTAGGTATGAATGGCTCGGTTTGAGTTTGTTGCAGTTGACCCTGCACAATGCGACATATCATGTTTTTGTTGAACAATTTTGACGTCACCCCTCCCATAGGGTGACGTATTTCACAACTTCCTGTGTTACACAAACTCTGTGATGACCAATTTTGACGTCACCCCTCCCATAGGGTGACGGATTTCACAACTTTCTACAGATGAACAATTTTGACGTCACCCCTCCCATAGGGTGACGGATGTCACAACTTCCTGTGTACACAAACTGATGACGTATTTCACAACAAAATGGCGCTGCCCATGGTCAACCTCGAAACTATCCGTATAGAATGGGGGCGTCCTCGCCCCCATAACAAGCACAAAATGTTCACAAGTACGTCGACCTAATGGTCTTTACATACGGTGGGCCGACATACAAATTATAGTGAGACCATGAAAGGAAGTTAACCGAGAATGGGCGAGGAATGGAGTGTGCACGGAGCGGAGAAAGGAATAAAACACGATCCTATTTCCACTCATCGTAGAAATTCAACAACCAATCAGCCCTTTTTTGGGGGTGCTTTCTCCGGAAGTTCAGTGACGACTCGTTGCTCAAAACTTGCTTTGTCCAGCAATCCGATGAAAGCACCCGTTTCTCAACTGCATTCTCCCCCACTTCCTCCACAATAATCGCAGTGCGGCTACCGCAGAAGTCACAATTTCTCTCACGCGTTGCTGTCGTCAAGTCGATTAAAACTTCCCAAAAAGCAGCACGACCTGAGAAGCAACGGAACTTGATCAGTCATGAACCCTGAAAGAACATTATGTGATCGGAGAAACAACGTAAGGCTCATTCACATTTCTCCCTTCTCCGCCTTTTCCCACCCTTAATGAGAGCCCCGCTTGCCGATAAACGTATGATAGCTAATATTTCAAAACCCTCCAGCAGTTACCCTAATGACACATTTTAAATTTCCTTACAAAATGAATGACTATCATAGCACTCGAGAGACCAACATTTTTCAAACTGCTTGCTTTACCCGTGAATGACGTCATGTTACCGAATTCTTGAGAATAATTCAAATTATATTTTACTCCTCGTCGTTGAAAGATCAAACGATTAAAAGCAGGAGCGTGTATCTTGACGACAATGGTTCACGCATTGACAAAAAGTTGAAAATACTCGTGCAGATCGATGCCATTTATAACCACGGATTTAAGGCCTTATTTTCGGGATATTTGACCCTTTGTGCCAAGAATAAAGAGCAGTCTGCCTTTGGCTCTCGCGAACAGCAATTAATGTAACTATCTGGTATTTCTGTGATGCAAACGTGAAAAATGTGTGATCTCTTTTGTTGTCAAGTATATTTTCCTCCTGTTACAGGTGGTCGACACACCGGGTCTAGCTGACTCCGAAGACTGCTTGCCTCAGGCAAAGGAGGTAGTTCGTTCTCTCCAGTGTGTCAAGCCTGGGCCTCATGCTCTTTTGTTTACAATCTCTTTGAATACAAGATTCACAGAGGAAGACTACAACTGCTACCGTGTTCTTAAACATCTCCTCGGTAACGAAATCACCAGTCACTTGGTTCTTGTCTTCACACATGGTGACAGTCTTGAGAATGAGGAGACTGCCTTTTTGACTCTTTTGGAGACAGCGCCGCCTCAAATGGTTCGTATTTTGGAGGAATGCAAACATAGATACGTGATCATTGACAATACGAGAAAAGATGCAAAGCAAGTTGGATGTCTTGTTAGGATTATAAATCAGCTAAAGAGTCAGTCAGACCATTTCAGTTCACTTTTACCTGGATTGCCGGAAGAGCAGCTGGAGAAAGAAATCGATTCTCGCATCAAACAGGCACAAGAACAAGAGACGAGGAGGGAAAAAACTGTCGTGGAGCTGCAGAAGCTGACGGATGAAATCGAAGGTACCATAAAGAACTTGGATGAGCTGAAATATCGACAGCAACGACTTATTATGGAGCTTCTGGAGGAGGAAAACTTTGAGACAAGGAGAGTGGAAGCTGTAAAGATAGCAAAACAAAACTACAGCACATTTAAAGACTGGAATAACCACACACCAAGTGTTTACTGAAAGACTCCTCATTCATCTGAAAGATATCTTGGCGTCAACATGCAATGTGAACTTTTCGTGCTGTGACAAGTAGTCAATGCGGGGAAGATGATTCACAAGATCTCAAAATTACGGTTACTGCGAAGACTTCATTGTTTCCCTTGTACGAAATACAACCCGCTAAACATGCATGGTGGCTCAAACGCACGAAAGGATGTTCCAACGACGTATTCCATTTTCGGATCCGCGTGATGAGATTGTGTAAAATATTTCCAAGTTGGAGGACGATTAAACAGTGTTCGGTTGCTTTGAAGAGTGTCTGAAAATACGCTCCGCCGTGTTTAAGTATTCCCAGAACGGGTGTTTGTTTGTTGGAGTTAAACAAAACAAACCCCAACCCCATAAGATTATCTGAGATGTGATCTTGATTTCGATTTGGTCGTTTTTGGTGACCCTTATGACAGAACCGATCATGGCTCTCTGCTCAACGAGAAAGAAAATAAAGCTTAATGCACAATGGTATTAATCGAATGGTACTTGACAACACAAATGGTAAAACATTCTCGCTGTGACGAATTCAAACGATGGTGACGAAAGTAATTTGTGTCCTTCTGGTAAACTGTTAGTTTTCATGTTTAATCACAAAATACTAAATAAGGACCAACATGAAAACAAGCACTCTAAACGCAGATGACGTGTACAGCAAGAGTAAGGGAGAGTTATGCTGAATTAATCTCCTGACTCCTGGGAAAATAATAAGCATTGTAGCCCGTTGTCCAAGGAGAGCTAGCGTGTAATTTTTTGGGAGCTCGTGTGCATCCCCCGGTAGACATACACAGTTTGTGTTTAAATTATGTATTTTGAACCGTAGTTTGTGAATGATAAAATTCCTCAAAGCTAAACTTGTTCTTTTTTGTGCTTCGTGCCTTTTTGTACACGGAGCAATAATAAAAAGGGTAACAAAACTAATAACGCAAGAATTGACAAAATAAAACAAAAATAGGGAAGCAAAACTGACCCCAAAGCAATATAAGAGGTGACATGTGGGATTATATGAAGTTATTATATGATCTTCCTAAAATCAGAGACAAAAATGGCATCACTCCCCCCCCCTCCCCAATTCAATTCAATTCAATTTGGAATATATTTGTATGAATTCATTAACACTACCTATCATTCGATATGACAACTTTTCATATTCAGAAGCCATCTAAGGTAAATTTTAACACGATCATTAATGAGTCAGAGCAGAAACATTGTAAATGTATTGCATCACGATTCACATGCTTATGCCTGATGGCCAAAGGGAGCTATCACATCATTCTTTTGATTCGAGTGCAGTCCCCGGTAGACATACTCATTTTATGTTTAAATGGTGTCATGTGGACCCTAGTTTATGTATGTATTATGAAAGTCCTCAAAGCTGACCTTGATCTTGATCGTGCTACATGCCTTTCTGCATACGGAGCAACAAGAAAACAGTAACAAAACACCTAATATAAGAATTGCCAAAAATAGACCCTGAAAGATTGGAAGCAAAACTGAGCCCAAAGCAATTTAAGAGGTAAAAAGTGGGAGCTTTTGAAGTTGATATGTGGTGGTTTAAATCCAAGAACAAAGAGACTGCCATGCAACGTTCCAAAATTCAGAATAAAAAAACCAAGAAAGTTAAAGTTGTTGAAACGTTTGTTATTGACAAAACAATACGTTACAGTCACAGATATTTCGACCCAGCGGTCATTTAAGTACACAGACAAACAAATATTAATTAAACAAAAAAAGACTTAGCTCGCAAAAAGGGCATTTCATTTTGTCATATAATCATTGCCTCGCTTGTGTCTTCTCCGCAAGCGGCTGCACCTTTTGCGAGTTAAGTCATTTTTTGTTTAGTTGATATTTATTTGTCTGTGCACTTAAAAGACCGCTTTCTCAATTGGACTGGTCTCCACGTGTAGCGGCAACAAGAAGAAGAAGAAGAAAAAGACCGCTGGGTTGAAATATCTGTGACTGTAACGTATTGATTTGTTAATAAGAAACATTCCAACAACTTACCTTTCTTGTTTTTTGATTGTGGTGGCTTAAATCAGACAGAAATGGTCATACAGCCTGGCAGCCTGACTGGTCTGTACAGCGCGCTCGACTTATGTGGAATACATGGTCACAATCTTGTCATTCGACGTCACAGCTAAACATATTTTCCAAATCATGGATTGTCAAGAGTCACCATAAATTGTCTGCTTTTAAAAGTCAAATCTGCAAAGTATGTTTTGAATACTCAATAAATCAAGATCAATATTAATTGAAAATTTTTGAAGTGCTTTAGATGTTAACAACATATCATTAGCGTGGTATCCATTTGGAATTATAACTACTCGCAAAACAAGGACACGTTTTATGTCAAACCATGGGGGAAAGTTGCTAAACCCGGAACAGTTAAGGAGAAACAACCGGACCAGACAACAAAATTGATATTGCAAAGCGTTCTTTATATTATCATATACTAGAGTCTATTAGTAAATAAATGAACAACAGGACCGGAACGGTTAGCCTAGTAGTAAGGCGTCCGCCCCGTGATCGGGAGGTCGTGGGTTCGAACCCCGGCCGGGTCATACCTAAGACTTTAAAATTGGCAATCTAGTGGGGTTAGTGCTAGGACTGGTTGGTCCGGTGTCAGAATTGCTGGGAAACTACTGGGCGCAGTTCTTTCAAAAGCTGATACACTAACTTGATAATAGGTCCGATTGATCGTATTAAAACTTCATAATGTTACCTGGCACCTAAATGCCAAATAAATCACAAACACCACTTAACGGTTGGAGTTTTTGCGGTGGGAGGCTGGTCGCTTTGCGAACAGCCTGAACTAAAGGGCAGACTTGGGCGGCGAACACGTCACGCAGTGACGAGAAAAGCATGATTTCAGTGCAAGCCAGACAACGGGTGAGGAAATGGTCTCGGCAAAGAAATTACAATGCAGGGTTTGGTCTCGGTGAAAGAGAGACAGAGAGCACGAGAGAGTCTATGGCCAAAGTGATCCGGGTTCGATTCATTTTGTGCACATGTGTTAGTGTTACTGTTTGTGTGTGTGTGTGTGTGTGTGTGTGTGTGTGTGTGTGTGTGTGTGTGTGTGTGTGTGTGTGTGTGCATGAGTCTGTACTCGTGTGTGTGTGTGTGTGTGTGTGTAAGAAAGAAAGAGAGAGAGGGAGGGAGTGAGGGAGAGAGAGAGAGAGAGAGAGTGTGTGTGTGTGTGTGTGTGTGTGTGTGTGTGTGTATGTGTGTGTGTGTGTGTGTGTGTGTGTGTGTGTGTGAATGTCTGAAGAGTACTCGGGTCCAGCGCGAGCGTTTTTTTATTATTGTGAGTCAGCTATGGATGTTGATGAGACACGGAAACGCGTGCACGCATCACTGCACGAACGGCACACGCACGCATTTATGTACACACACACACACGCACACACACACACACACACACACACACACACACACACACACACACACACACACACACACATTCTGAGAATACACATGCACCAACAGTTTCACCTGGAAGCTACAAAATAATTAGGAACTGACGGACGAACGAAACAGCGAGCAAAACAAGTAAGCAATTAAAAAGATGACAGCTTGAAATATGAGTGAATTAATTCATCCTTTATCTTAGGACATTAATCATTGAGTTTGTTCGTTTAAAATCGTAGAAATCTAATTAAAATTGAACAATTTCGAACAAGTTAAAAAAATAATATCATTGATTTTTCTATCATTCATTGACTCAAAAATGTTAAATCTAAAAATGTGCTCAAACTTATTTAAAAATCGGTTTATGCAATTTTGATCCATGTTCGCAGTGCATTTGTAGAGCAATTCAATTAAAAACAACGGACGGATCGATATTGACCAAACTGTACATGTGACTTCTTCCAGATAATATCTCAAGACGCATTTTCCGAATTAGGGGAAGAGATTAAGTTTTGTTTCTTTGACAAGCTTTTCAATTTTTGTTTCAAGGTTCTCAATTAAAATCCCCAGAAAAAAGGGTTTTGTCTTTAAAATGATATTTGAATGGATAATGGGACAAAATGGACGATTTGTGCGCCTTTTTTGATAAAACATGTACATGTAGGTTTTTGAATAGATTCATCTCCCCCCCCCCCCCCCAAAAAAAAAAAGAAAGAAAAAAAAGATAGAACCTTTTTGTATGTTAAATTTTACTTCTTCAAATTGTATTTTCCTGGTAGATATCATTTGCACAAAAACCATTTAAACAAGCAAGTTTTTGTACTTTGACAGAATTTCTAAAATCAGTCCTGGATCATTCTTAAAATGTCTCTCTGTTGCCGCAGAAATTAAGGCACCATTACTGGTGAAAATACACAAAAAAAGCAAGAAAATTGGACAGTTAGTCTAGAAGCTGAATAGCTTACAATGACAGCATTAATGCTCAAAAAGTGATTCTGAGAAACAGCGCCAAACGTCTTCAAAATGTTGTCAAATGTTAATAAAAAACTAAAAAATTTTTATTGCAAGACAGAGGTTCAAAATGACAACATTATATTGCACAATGATTTCATGGTGTTGAACATTGCTAAAAATGCTGAGAACCCAAAACACGTTTTTGGACCAAAATTCCGTGCCATCTCAGACCTTAAATAAGATAGATGTCAAATCCGGTCTAAGAAGTCAAGGCTGCACTATCGTAACCACATTTTCCAATCAAATTGATTGAAATTTTGGTCAATAAAGCTTTAGCTCAGTCCGGAATCTGAGATTGTATTTCTGCTCGGACGCTTAAAAGTTAATTAATGAGTTTGTTCATTCATTTTCACAATCCTAATTTATAATGAACTTTCAATAACAAATTCAACAAGAAGAGCAAACGCTCGATCGAGTCACTTTCGCAGTTCTGAATATTATATGAGGCATCAGATGGACAGGAAGAAATTGCTATTCACAACACAATGAGTCACGTTCACATAAAATTTGAGCCCGGTCACTTTTATAGTTTCCGAGAAAAGCCCAACGTTAAGTTGTGTGTTGCCGAACAGAAAAGGCTAGTTATCTCCCTTGTTTTTCTGATAACGTTCGTAAAAGGCTACAGATGTAAATACTTTGATGTAAAGAATAATCCTACAAAGTTTCAATCACATCCGATGAACTTTGTCAAAGATATAAAATGTCTAATTTTTCCTTTGACGCTGACCTGTGACCTTGAAAAAGGTCAAAGGTCAACGAAACCATCGTTAAAGTGTAGAGGTCATTGGAGGTCACGACTAAACAAAATATGAGCCCGATCGCTTTGATAGTTTCCGAGAAAAGTCCAACGTTAAGGTGGTGTCTACGGACGGCCGGCCGGCCGGCCGGCCGGACAGACTAACACTGACCGATTACATAGAGTCACTTTTTCTCAAGTGACTCAAAAATGATGATATTGTATTCTTTTTAAATTACTGACTGCCAAAAATATAGATATGTCATGTTCAATCTAAACATGGGCTCAAAATAAAATAAAATAGCTAATGAGATCATAGATTTCCATGTCTCGCCGAGACAAACTCTTCCCGTCTCGGTTTCCAGGTTTAGGCTCCCCAAGCCTTTCTAGTCTTGATCATGGCCGATCCAGGGTTTTCAGTGTTGACGTCTTAGTTTCAGGCCCACAGAGTGACTAAATGTTTTGATATCACTTCAATCGACTTGTTGTTGGTCTTGTTTTCCTTCTTCCGAGTTCCGGCCCTTTAATAAGGACTCTGACTTTGTAAAGCGAAATAGCACTTACAAAGGCGAAACCAATTATATTTTAAAAAGCGTTCTTTTTTCCTTTCGGTTTTTGTAAAAACATTAAAAAAAAAAAATCAGCAGCTAGCTCTACTTACAAAGAACACCAGCGCGTGACGTTAATGCCTTGCACCGGTTGAATGACGGTTTCTTGTTAGGAATGCAAAGAAAAGAATGAATGCTATCAAATAAGGCCATTAGAATAAAAAAGAACGAGGAGGCACGTGTTCAAACAATTAACAAAGGCAAACCCATGCACGAAGGTAGAACTCGTGTGACCCCTTTCCCTTGGGAATGGTTTCGTCAAATTGAAAAGAAACGTCGTTTTCTGAAGGCGTTGCTTGAAAGGCAAGATCAAGGATGAAGTAGTACGCAGCTAGCGAGACGACAAAAACAGATCAGGTGTTGATATTTAAAACCACACACTGACACACACACACACACACACACACACACACACACACTAGCACATGTACACACACACACACACACAAGCGCGTGCGCACACACACACACACACGCACGCACACACACACACACTAGCACATGCACACACACAAACAAACACACACATGCACGCACATACACACACACGCACACACACACACACGCACACACACAGGTGTGGACATTTTAAAGCAAAGGATGGGCTGTTTTCACACGCACACACACACAAAACACACACACACACACACACATACACACACATACACACACATTTATACACACACACACGCACACACATCAAATCGTTTGATGGGGGCTATGTGACGGTTTGGGAAGGGATCATCTATGACGTCGTAGGATAGCGCACTATATGCAGAGAACAGTTAAACTGCTAATTGCAGTCGGGATGAGTTTTTTTTTAGTTCTTTGTTGTAACACTGCTGATTTGAATGTGAAATCAGGTGGTTGTCGAGAATAACAACCTCCAGCTTTGTTTTAGCTGCCGCGTGTGAAATAAAATGTTCTGAAGACAGTCCTCGGTTGTTCCATTTCTATTTGGCATGCGTTTGAAAAATTAAGTTATCTAAGTGATCTATTGTCAATGCGGCGAATACTTCTAATAAAATGATCATGTGGAGAAATGAATTTCCTCCACGAATTTCTTCACCTGGTTGAAAAAAAAATGCATTTTTACGTTTTGTGTAGCTTGTCAAAGTGACACGTTTGCCTGCAATACATATCCCATGCATTACACAATTTATGAAAACGTATAATGAGGGCCCCAAAGGGTTTTAAATCGTGATCGTGATTGGCGTTTTTTGACCTTTCTGTGACCGTGATTGCCGAAATTTCCATTTCTGTGATCGTGATGGGACTTTGCCCGTGATCCGTGATGACACAAAAATCAAGTCTCGTGATCGTGATCGTCATTTGTTTTCGTGATCGTGATGGGCATTATTGCAAAGCATTTTATTTTCAACGTACATTTTTCACAGCTGTATCACTCTATGATCCTCTATTCGTCAAGGTGTTTGTGATCGTGAAAACAAAAATCAAGGTAACTGTGATCGTGAAAACTAAATTTTCCCTTTCCGTGATCGTGATGATACCCCCCCTTTGGGGCCCTCTATAATAGCACGATAAAAAAAATATGCACTAATCGTCCAGCCAGTAAAATATCCTCCACGAATCTGTATTTCCTTTTGGTGTACCTTAATAATATCTGGTTCATATTTCACGACAATTTGAAAAATCACTTGCAACAGTGGACGCGAACGAGTTGCGTTTCTTTTGCCCTCTACTGTATATAACATACATCTCAGGAGCGGACAAATCATCCATAATGCATACAGACTTCACGCTTGAGCACATACGATTGATCATAAAATCCATGAGTTTACGTTCCCACAAATATTCCTTTTGGCGCTTTTTCGGCTGTGACCATTTTCGCTCTTGAGGGCATACACTGAATAGAGCTATGTGTGTGTATACTCGTACTCTTCAAAAAAGCTATGGACCACTTTATGACCAAAAAACCCCTTACATTCACTGATCTTCGATTCAGTGGTCTTTTGAGTGGACTTGAAGCGAACTTTTAAGTTGTCTTTATTTTACACAACACACACACGCACACACACACACACACACACACACACACATACACACACACACACACCCAAACACACACACACACACACACACACACACACACGCACGCACGCACACACACACACACACACACACCCAAACACACACACACACACACACGCACACACACACAAACACATACATACACACACACGCACACACACACACACACACACACACACGCACATACACACACACACACACACACACACACCCAAACACACACACACACACACATACACACATACTGGTTTTCACACACACAAATACATGTTCAGACACCGTTAAGTTGACTTTTTTCCCGTTAAGTTGACTTTCCTGACGGAAAGAGTGTTATCACATCATTTAAAATGACACTCTTTCCGTCCTCTATAGGCGGCGAAATAGGTCAAATTTTGTGCATTTTTTAGTGGAAAATGCTTCGATGCCGGAGCGGGTACTGGACCCAGTGCCGTTGTAGTGCAAGTGCACTACAAAGGCACTGCACCCAGTGCCGTTGTTGTGACGTCAAAACAACGGGGTGCGGTTCCATTTTCAGGCCAAAGTCAAAACAACGCGGTCTTAACAAACACACACACACACACACACACGCAATCAACGTTTAACAACAATGGTTGTGTCAGTACATGATTATCGACAAAGGGTGTTCATTTTATGGAAACAGCCAGGTAGTTAGAGAGAGTGCAGGGCCTCCAGCCTGACAGAAGCCCATCCCAGGCAAAGGACAGAATAACGCGATTTGCAACAAGGTGATGGAGTGGAATGCAGATTGAGGGAGTGAATGCTGGTCTGATCGGCTCCCAGAAGGGTGTGTTCCCAGACGATTTACACCAGGTTTTGTATTTGAAGGGTTCTCTCTTGACCTTGCTTCCCACTTGATTGCTTTAAAATAGTCATAAAAGTGAGACACACGTGTGTGTTACCATGAATACACCTTTCGAGGTTTAAATGGATACTGAATTGAAGATGAGGCAGTATGACTTTTGAAAAAAACATTTTGGCGTGAATGTAAATATATATCTATATTGTATTCAAGAAACTATGACACCCCAAGTGATTTGGTTCATTTTCTTTGTGCTTATATTTCAATGTTGTTTTTAAATTACCCCCCCCCCCCCCAACATACTTGACATCATTTCGACCTGTGGCAAACTCCCAGATTTTCACAGGAACATAAAATTCTGATACGAGCTGTACTCTAGGTGACCTAGCATGATTCAAGGTGGCAGAAAGGTGAGTACAGAAATAAAGTATCCCATTGTTAGGGACCTTAAAACCGAGTTTCCACATGGATGAACAACTTAGCAGTCTCATTGTGTGTGTGTGTGTGTGTGTGTGTGTGTGTGTGTGTGTGTGTGTGTGTGTGGTTAAAAAAAGGAAAGAGAGAATGCTTTATGTCCTACAGGCTAAATATGCCGCCTCTTTAAGGACAAGATATGGGTTATATGATTCGAGTTTCACGCCCTCACGGCTTTTGACGAGATACACAAGTGTGTGCGTGTTTATATGGTATCAGCTATCTGCACTTATGGCAGAATGACCGAGGTCTTTGACGTGCCATTGAGGTGACACGGGGGTGGGATATGGCTTCCGTCTCTGGGTCTGCACATAAAGTTGACACCTGTCCGTCCCG
Source organism: Littorina saxatilis (assembly GCF_037325665.1). Lineage (NCBI taxonomy): Eukaryota > Metazoa > Mollusca > Gastropoda > Littorinimorpha > Littorinidae > Littorina > Littorina saxatilis. Next base: position 25,906,005 of record NC_090247.1, read on the forward strand.
GCCCGAATTCGAACCTGCGACCTTCTGAATACAAGTCCAGTGCTCTACCAACTGAGCTACCGGGCCCCCGTCGTGGTAAGGACGTAGCGCTGTGTGAAGGGGGCCTGAGAGAATCTACTTTACTAATTACAAAGGTTCGCATGAGCATACCAGAAGAAAACGTCAATCAGACCCTATCACAAACAGCTTTCTAAAACTAACGCCATGACTCTCACCGTCATTAAATGTTTAAGCTATACATATAACAAGTCGCGTAAGGCGAAATTACTACATTTAGTCAAGCTGTCGAACCGTCACGGGATGAAACTGAACGCACTGTATTTTTTCACCAAGACAGTAAAATGCAACGTGAAATTCACGTAAAATTTACGTTGTATTACAACGTCGAAAGAACACCAAAGTCTCACAATGACACAACGTTGGTTTTACGTTGCGTTTTTTGGTTGGCTCAACGTAAATTTCACGTAAAATTCGCAACGTTGCTAATGACACGAACAATTCACATTTTCGCAACGTCGTATTTACGTTGTGTGTTTGCTGGGTACAGTCAGAGACTATAGAGTATACAGAGACGCTCCATACGGTGCTGAAAAGTGAGACCGGAAGCCCAGTGGCGCCACCACGCGGAAACATGGAACCACCTACTTTCTCTTTCCACAGCAGTGGTGATATCGTGCTGCACAAGCATGGTCGCGCCAACGCGAAAACGCAGTGGGGCATGGTGTTCGGCCATCAATTGCTCAAACGCACATGCCAAAGGCTTGAGGATGTTCAAATTTCCCAAGGAAGAGAGTAGGTGAGGATTGTTTCTTCAATTTTTCTCTCGTTAAATGTTGGAAAATCAGTAAAAGTTGTAGCGTCGAACTGCGTGTAGATCTATTCTACCGGAACAGTGAAAACACACAATGTACACACTACAGCCTCAAACCAGTCCAAGCTGTGCATGTTGGTACTAGTTTCACATGTTTAAGATTTATTTCTCCTCTACTTTATCTCATTTCGGCATGCCAAGTCTGGAACTGATAGACTGATCTAGTGGCAATACGGTCGGTGATCGATTAGGGTAGACATAACCATCTCGTTTGATTGACACGGCCGTCGCGGAGTTATAGAGTAGATCTACAACGGCTTGTAGCTGCGAACGTTAGTATCATTTATCATGATTAATATTTTGATTGTAAATGACGGGCGTGAACATATATACAATGACATAATGACATTTGCACACAAATCAAATGAAATAAATCATAGTTCATACACGAACTAAGACATTACATTTCAAATAAAACAAGAAGAGCAAACGCTCGATCGAGTCACTTTCGCAGTTCTGAATATTATATGAGGCATCAGATGGACAGGAAGAAATTGCTATTCACAACACAATACAGATGTAAATAATTTGATGTAAAGAATAATCCTATAAAGTTTGAATCAAATCCGATGAATAGTTTCAGAGATATGATATTTCAATTTTTTTCCTTCAAGACATACCTGTGACCTTGAAAAAGGTCAAAGGTCACCAAAGCAGACGTCAAAGTGTAGAGGTCACTGGGAGTCACGTTCACATAAAATTTGAGCCCGGTCACTTTTATAGTTTCCGAGAAAAGCCCAACGTTAAGTTGTGTGTTGCCGAACAGAAAAGGCTAGTTATCTCCCTTGTTTTTCTGATAACGTTCGTAAAAGGCTACAGATGTAAATACTTTGATGTAAAGAATAATCCTACAAAGTTTCAATCACATCCGATGAACTTTGTCAAAGATATAAAATGTCTAATTTTTCCTTTGACGCTGACCTGTGACCTTGAAAAAGGTCAAAGGTCAACGAAACCATCGTTAAAGTGTAGAGGTCATTGGAGGTCACGACTAAACAAAATATGAGCCCGATCGCTTTGATAGTTTCCGAGAAAAGTCCAACGTTAAGGTGGTGTCTACGGACGGCCGGCCGGCCGGCCGGACAGACTAACACTGACCGATTACATAGAGTCACTTTTTCTCAAGTGACTCAAAAATATACCGTAGGCTTACATGAACTAAGACATAACAACACTACGTAGCCGAAATGCTTTGTACACCGTGATAAGCTGACAACTTTCGAACAATACCTTCATTCACAGATGCCAAAAGCATAGAAAACTTGTGTAAACTTGGGTTTCTATAAAACTTAGCAGGAATAAACTGGCATCGCAAATCACGAAGTGCGGGGCAACAAAGCACAAAATAAAACTCATCTTTACTTTCCCTGGAAAAAAGGGGCATAACAACATATCCGCATCGTATCTCTTATATCGATTAACGTGCACAAATAGTTCTGTTATTCCACCTCGGAATCTTGCCATAATAAGATAGAGAGAGAGAGAGAGAGAGAGAGAGAGAGAGAGAGAGAGAGAGAGAGAGAGAGAGAGAGAGAGAGAGAGAGAGAGAGAGAGAGAGAGAGAGGGAGCTTTCTGAACAAGAAAGAAACAACTGAAAAGAAATAAGAAAATCATCGATCGATCAAGATTCTTTAAAGTCAGCCGGTTTGGTCACAAGAATTACAGTTTTCCTTTCATGATAACTTCTTAGCTCCGTGTAATTGACAACCCATTTCAGTTTCGATGTGCTGGGACGACACCAAATTGACTAAATGCCTTAGTTACCGATTTAACCGGGAACTATTTCGTTAAACGATTTATTCCTGACATATTTTCTCAGGCTTAACTGACCATGTATTCAGTATGTATTTGTATTTGATTAAAACACACAAAAATAACGACGGTTAGGTCGTGAAAAGAGACTGACTTGAATCATGTTTGCATAACTACAGCGATCCAGCGAATATTGCCCAAGAAAATGTGATTTAATTTTAATCTATACCATTTCTGCGGTGTTTTTATGGTCATTTAAAAAGGATGTTCACAAACAAACATATTTTTTCATCCAGTTACTTTTTGCAGCACTGTCAGCCGGACAGAACAGACAGTATTTTAATATAACCGGGATATGACTAAGTGCCAAAAGGTGCTCACAGAACAGAAGACGACTTTGTTTTACAATAAAAATGTTTCTAAAAACGTGTGTCTGCTGAAAATTGGTGTGTGTGTGTGGATGAATGTGCGAAGAGATAGTGGACATAATTTCGTGTGTTTGACTTGAACGGTTTTGAAGTTATCTTTGTTTAAAGTCAAAAATAACGCCAAAACCGGCCATCTGAAAACGGACATCGTGATACCTCGTGTTTTGAATATGCCACAGAAAAATAACAAGAAGCACAAATGAATTGCATTTAGTTTGATTGAATGCCTGAAACATCGCTTTACAGACGAGACCAAACGTCAAATCTAAATCTCGAGAGAATTTTTTTTTTTCGATAACCGAATTTTAAGGTGTCGCACGCAAGATGTGTCGTCATCACGGCATACATTTTTCAATCGCAGATATTTACTAAATTTCTTTTTCAAAAACTCTGGAATTGATGTCGACACGTCAAGCGATAACGGTGTATCAAACTGCTGTCTTTCAAGTAATCCAGCAAAGACTGCAGAACTTTTGAACAGCATTTTTGAAAACGATTTGAAAATTTCGTCATATCTTGCGTGCGACAAAATGTTCGGTAATTAACGGTTATTTTCTTTTAAAAACAAAATTTACATGTACAAAGATCTACTTCATCTACGGAACCACGTGACACATTCTGTGTTCAAAATTTGTGAAGAAATCACGAACCACGAATGCGCTATCAAGTGTTGAAATTATGTCGTCAACATCTTTTCAGATCTTGCGTGCGACACCATCTTGCGTTCAACATAAAATGTCACTACCTTATCGAGTTTAATGGGTAAAACTAACTATTTGTTGTCTTAGTTTAATCTTCTTAATTAAAAGCGTAATAAAACCGAACTTCCAAGATGAATTTTAATTGAGATTAGCGAAAGAGCGGGCACGCAAGTCGACCTTAAAGTAAAAGAATGATAACACGAGCGTTTGTCGTGTTGTCTTGCGTGCAACACATTGTCCAAAAAGGAAAATGTATATTTTTCTCAGACGTTTTTTAAGTTGAAACCTTGAAACTTCACACACATTTGGGGTTTAATCGCCCCCATGCATGGTAAAAGTCTTGTTGACCCTTGTCAGATTTCAAGGTCACGGCTGGGTCACATGTGGTTCAGAAAACGGATGAAACTTATTTTTTCAGAGATTTTTGAAGCTAGAACCTTCAAACTTCAAACAACGCTTTTTCTTAATGATTGTTTAACATGGAGAATTCAAGGTTGATCCTTGAGAAATGTGAAGGTCATAGCAGGGTCTCGTGTGGGTAAAAAAAAAACCATAACCTTTTTCTCAGAGTTTTTCAAAGCAGGAACCTTGAAAGTTCAAATTTTTGGGCTTAATAGCCTCCATACACGGTTAAAGTCTTGTTGACCTTTGTCGAATCTCAAGGTCACATGTGGGCAAATCAAAAACACGAAAATGCATCATTATCTCAGTTGTTTTTAAAGGGAGAGCCTTCAAACATCACACAACTCTCAATGATTCTCCGACTTAAAGAAGTTAAGGTAGATCCTTGTCACATGTCAAGGTCACAGAAAGGTCTCGTACGGGTAAAACAAACAAAACAAACAGATAATATTCATTTTTTCAGCTTTGTTGTTAGCTAGAATAGAGGCACATGCCACCATTCCATTCAACATGACTCATAGAAATGTATGATGTATGACGTAATTGCATTGTGTGTAATGACGCGGCTGCCCTCGATGCTTAAATCTTTGAAACTTCCAACAGGTTTGAGGTTTGACAACTTCTGGACTTTGAAATCTGGTATGGTTGATCCTGGTAATATTAATTGGTCAAAACATCAAGATCAACAATTATAAAATAAGCACTTTCACCAATGTCAAGTGAGCAATAGCAGCAAACGTGAGTCTTATAAAGATTATCACTTTTTGTGTGACCTCAACTTGACCCCTCTGAATGCTCTCAATCATGGAAATTGACCACACTTTGATTATAACCAAACAACATCAAAACTTTGGAATGTGTGAAGTTTCAAAGGTGTTGCTTAAAAGGCGTTCGTGAAAATGACAATTGTATGTGTCTGACTTCAATGCGACCCCGCTGCGACCTTGACGTTTGATTTTATCAACCAGTCTTTCATCATGTGTGAATGACTTCAAACACTATAAAACTAGTTGAAGAAATTGACAATTTTTCAAAGTTTAAGCCAGATGGCACTGCTGTGACCTTGAAATTTGACAAACATTAACCAGGCGGTCACCTTTTTTAGAAAATATCCTTAAAGGATCTTTAACCTTACTGTGACCTTGGAATTTGATGAGGTTTAATTTAACTTGCGTAGTGTGCCAAGTTTCAAGGCCCTAGCTTCAAAAACATATGAGAAAACCTCATTGAAAAAATGTATATGTTTGACCTCAACGCGACCCTGCTGTGACCTTGACCTTTTCAACCAGACTTTAATCGTGTGTGAACATTATACACTAGAACTGTGTGTATTTTCAAAGCTCGTGCTATAAACGCGCTGAATAAATTGAAAATATTCCACATTTGGACCAGATGTGACCCCGCTGTGACCTTGAACTTTGACAAAGATTAACCAGCAGGTCACTTTTAATGAGGTTTTATAAAAATGCTGAAAGTATGTGAAGTATGTAAAGTCTAACTGATCTAGTATTAAAACATGTAAGACGTGACAACGACAATTTTCCAGTTTGCAAAGGAAATTTAACCTCGCTGTGACCTTGAAATTCAATGTTGTTTAATGTGATGTGCACCATACCTGGAGGTCATTATACTTTGGTTGTGTGCCAAGTTTCAAAGCCCTAGCTTTAAAAACGTGCGAGATAACCTTAATGCTATGACTCAGTGCCGTTTTGAATGATATAACGAACAAAATTATCGTTATTTGTAAAATCATTTGGGTAAATTTATCTTTTCTTTTCGTAATTGGGTTCCAGCATCTGTTGTCTTAACAAAAATCACAATATCAGTCGTGTTTGTCAACTTTTATTTTTTAGCCCCTTTGTCCGCTTTTCGTGCGCACCTTTTGGCACTTAGTCATATAAACACAGCCGACAGCAGCCGTGAAACGCGAGTTTCCTTGTGCGGCAGGGTGACATGGCTCTTTTCCCGCGCTGGGCTGGCCGGTCTCATTTTCGCACCGCAACGCAAAGAAGGATGACGCGTCTCTGTATACTCTATAGTCTCTGGTACAGCTTCGTCAATCCCCGCGTGAAGGAAATCGCTCACCTTCCACGTGCAAAACGTAGTGATATTGACACGCCAGATTAGCGCGGTAGCGTATTGTGCTAAGCAGGAAAGCGCACTTTTCTGTATTCTTGTTAACTTTCTGAGCTTTTTTTGAATACAATCTATCATATCTATATGTTTTTGGAATCAGGAAATGATAAAGAATAAGATGAAATGATTTTTGGATCGATTTCTTAAATTTTAATCGTAAGATTAATTAATCTATTTTCGTTATGAGAGCGTGACAGTGCCGCCTCAACTTTTACGAAAAGCCGGCCGGATATGACGTCATCAAAGACATTTATCAAAAAAATGAAAAAAACCCTCTGGAGATACCATACTCAGGATCTCTCATGTCAAGTTTCGTGAAGATCGGTCCAGTAATTTTCTCTGAATCGCTCTACACACGCACACACACACACACACACACACACACATACACCACACCCTCGTCTCGATTCCCCCCTCTACGTTAAAACATTTAGTCAAAACTTGACTAAATGTAAAAAGCAAGCAAGGTCAAGTTTATGGAACGTTTAATTTTAGACGTAACGAAGCATGCACAAGAAAGTCGACCTGTGTCAAGTCTTAATGCTAGGCAAGCAATAAACACAACAGACACAAAGTGATTCTGTGACTTATCCTTGAATGTCCTCTTCTTCCAAATGGATTAAGCAGAATCATTTTGTAATTCTACAATTAGCTATACATTCTGCAATAAAACATTTTCTTATTTTATACAAAGCCATAATACATCAAGTGCTCGTCGCTTTTACAAGGGAGACTACTGCGTCACCCGATAACTGTCCTATGCACATCTGTGCATCTGAGTAGTGTCCCTTCCCCCTCCTTTCCTCGACTTAGTTATTTCATTATGCATTTTTTCTTTGTTTGTTTCGTGTGTGTGTGAGCCACAGACAAAGGGGTGATATAAGTTTGCTTTTCAACAGTTGCGGACACAACGTTGGCAGCTCAGATGTGCTACATAATGCTACATTAACTCGAGATGGAGCAGTTTTTAACTGAACCTTGATACAGTGGTATCCCAATTCAAGACTCCCCGTCCCCCTGTTAAGACCTTAACTACTCTTTTAGATGTTTGATGTTCATTGACTCAGTTACCTACATTTTCAGACCTACTGAGTCCCATCTCTGATTTCTGAAGGTTAGAAACAGGAGTTCCAATGTATAGCAGTTAAAGATGGTTGCATGCCAGCATGGATGTTGGCACCCTGGTCCACCACTCTCTCTCTCTCTTTCATGGCAATCTGGAGACAAGCTTCGATTTTCATCTCTACTGGTCGACTGAGACAAAGTACTCTACACTATTACAACCCTTTTTCATTATGTTCTTTGCCCACGTCTAAATGATCGTACATCTTAGAATTCCCCACCAAGAGGAGGATGTTTCTTGTTGTTTCATCGCCAGTGGTTTGCCCATGTTTGCATCTTTCAGTTCGGCCATATTTTTCAACAAGCGGTTTCTCTGGAGAAGCCTCTCTGTCGCTGACGATGTTACGTTGTCAAAAACCACGTAACCGTTTTCTGCTTTCTCCAGCAGGTCCTTCAACGACAAAGGCGCTTTCTTAATCTTCTCTTCCATTGTCTTGCCTTCGTTTATCCCCTCCCCTCCAGCGAAGACGATGATGACGTGCTTGTTGAAATCGTCACCGATGACGCGTTGACAGGTCTTGAAGATCTCATGGTCCTCGTCTCTGAAGCGTTCGTTAGCATTGGCAACAAAGAGGACAACATCTGGTCCTGTTTCGAAGTTGGAGAACCAATCGCGGACATTCTTTGACAGTTCTGGGTTTTCGCAATCTTTGGAATTGATGCCTGGGGTGTCCAGTATCTGAAAAGACGAAGTGTACGTACACAGATTAAGATGATCATGCAAAGTCCTTTAAAATTATCGTTTATAATAATGATGATGATGATGATGATGATGATGATGATGATGATGATGATGATGAAGATGTCGACGACGACGACGATGGTGATGATGATGATGACGATAATGATGACCACCCAGCGAGCAAGAAGCAAACCATTTGGACTGCTTGACCCCGTTATATGGTCATCCCGAGTGATGACCTTGATTGGGGCCACAATGAAGCAACATGGGATGGTTTGATCGTATCTTCGCACATTTTGTTTGCATGGACCCAGTTTGGTGACCCTAGGTTAAAACCTTTACGTTGTTGCCATGACCCAGTTGAGACTTCATAGGCTCAATTGAGGGAAACAATGATCTTCATATGAAAACGAGTGTTCACTGAAGAAGCGGAGTCCGTGGGGGGGGAAAAAAAATCCGTGAATCATGTTCATGCCCAGTGACCTCGATCGCCCCACACGTGTCAGCCCGGTGTGGTGCACAGATTTTTAAAAAAAATCTCAGCCAGTGTTCAAACTGGGTCATCAGCTCCTCGCAAACCAGACAAGGCGAGACTGGTTAACTGTAGTCGTGCTCTGTCAAGAAAAACACCTGGGCCCGTATGCTTATGGGGGAAGTTCGCGACAACTCCCGAAGTTTTGAGTGACATCGGAAGTACTTGCCTCACTTTCGTATGCATGGGCCGGAAAAAGGGTTTACCTCGAAGCAAAGCGAGGAAGTAACTCAGGGTATTTTGCGACTACTTCTAAAGTTTTGAGTGACATCGGAAGTACATCCTCACTTTCGCATGCATGGGACGAAAAAAGAGTTTACTTTGGAAGCTAACGAGGAAGTAAATGAGGGTAAATGTACTACAGCCAGACCCAGTAGTAAACACGCTACTTCCACAGTTTCTCAGTGCAAAAAGGCAGGGCTTTTCTTCAGTTTTTCATGTCAAACCGAGCTGACGCTCCCAAAGAGAGAAAATAGAGGGAAAAGTCGTATCTTCTGCATGCATTTCGTGCAAATTTCCCTGAATACAAACCTGAGTTGCCAGCTTTGACTTTTGTTTGTTCTGGGTCATTGGCCACCACTTTTTCATTCCGATCCCGCTTATACGAGGGGGTTACTGTGTTTCTATGAAAATGGGCGTCGTTGTGTGCATGTGTGAGTGTGTGTGTGTGTGTGTGTGTGTGTTTGTGTGCGTGCGTGCGTGTGTTTGTGTTTGTGTGCGTGTGTGTGTGTGTGTGTGTGTGTTCGAGTGTTGAAGTGTAAGTTTCTGCTATTTTTTTTTGTCATTGCTTTATCTGTGTGTGTGTGTGTGTGTGTGTGTGTGTGTGTGTGTGTGTGTGTGTGTGTGTGTGTGTGTGTGTGTGTGTGTGTATGTATTTGTGCGAGTGCCTGTCTGCCTGTGTGTGCGTGCGTGCGGGTATAATTGTGCGTCTGTTCCTTCATACGTTTGTTTGCGTGTTCGCGCGTACCGTGTGTGTGTGTGTGTGTGTGTGTGTGTGTGTGTGTGTGTGTGTGTGTGTCTGTGTGTGTGTTTGTGTGTGTGTGTTTGTGTGTGTGTGTGTTTGTGTGTGTGTTTGTGTGTGTTTGTGTGTGTCTGTGTCTGTGTGTGTGTTTTCGATGTTATGTGTGTGTTCGACGGTGTGTGTGTGTTCGACGGTGTGTGTGTGTGTTCGACGGTGTGTGTGTGTGTTCGACGGTGTGTGTGTGTGTGTGTGTGTGTGTGTGTGTGTGTGTGTGTGTGTGTGTTCGACGTTATGTGTGTGTTCGACGGTGTGTGTGTGTGTGTCTGTATGTGTGTGTGTGTGTGTGTGTGTGTGTGTGTGTGTGTACCCACTCCCCACACTATGATGAGCTGACTATATTTGCGCCTTGATATTTTATTCATGTTCTTACGTTTTATGCTGTTTATTGTGATTCACCACACCCGAGTTTATCGTAATTGAGATAATAAAGTGTTCTATGTCTATGCATTATGTCTAATACACATGCACACACGCACGTAGGCTACAAAAATCCAATCTTGACTTTGAAATTTATATAAACATACATCCTCTTCACAATTAACGAGGACAAACGTAATTTACAAACACCTAAGTACAACAATTTTTCTGTTTTAAAAATTCGGACACACATTTTCTCAAATAATATGAAATTCGCTGAACTTATCTTCTTTTCACTACACCTTATATCTTGATTCCCAAAAAATGGAGTTCTGCCTTTTTAAATTTACCAGTAACACAAACATTCGCTCTGACCAAACTATTTTTGTCCAGCAGTTTTACCGATACACAATCATTAAAAAAACACTACAAAAAGAGTTTTAAGTTAACCGACTTCGCTACCACAAAAACAACCCTTTTTTTTATTGTCCCCAACATTTTGGTCAACGAAATCATTATTATAGACAGTCATTCTATTTAAGGACAATCATCACAGCTTTCGTTCAACCAGTTAAAAACAACAATTATAGTAAAAGCTACAGCGCGATCAACGTTTGCCCATTTACGAACTCGCGATGAGATTTGTTTCTTCTGGTCACCAAGCCTACCGTTTACAAACGCATGCGCACTAATTGGGATTCCCCCAATTTTCTCGACCTTGACCTCAGAACTCTCGAAGCCACTACTTCGGCGTTCAATTTAGCTCGTGCATACCGAGTAGCTGGCAACTTTGCTTTCGAAGTTCCCACTTCCAATGTCAAGGGCCTCTCGCTTGACATAATTATACGACGATATCGCATCTCAAGGGTCCTTACCCATCCAAAAGAAACTTCCAGCGCATACTACAATTGCAGGACATTCCGTTTTTAAAGGCAGCTGATTGGGAAATGATCTCAGACACAATATCGAAGACGTGAAATGCGTCAATCGAGCAACTGTCGTAACTTGGCTACAATGAGACGGTCTCCTACCTTGCACCATAGACACGGACTGTGACATTCTTGTTTAATTTAGGTGAAATGCTTAAAACAGAGTGACTCAAAAGCGACAGTTCGATCAGTTACTGACCGAAAAAAACGTGCTCGAGTCATTCGGCGAAGGTGGCGAGCTTTCAAACCAGCACGACTGAATAACTCAGAATGCCTTTTTTCATCATGCCTCCATTGTACACGAGTAACATAGTGCAGTGGTAACGGTTCCGGACTCTCGTTCATTCGCTCCGGGTTCAAGTTCCGCCGGGAGCTATATATTTTTTTTATTAATCTTTTCCTTTTTAAGCCTCCGCAATTGCATTCCGGCTGCAAAAACCGGGTTTTGCCTCTGTGTTAATTGTATTCATTTGCAAAAGAAACCTTCCTATGCTTTGAAAAAATCATATCATGTCTTGACTTTCAACTGTACGCGCGTGTGTATATGTGTGTCACTACGGTGAGTATGTGTGTGTGTGTGTGTGTGTGTGTGTGTGTGTGTGTGTATGTGTGTGTATGGGTGTGTGTGTGTGTGACGTGTCACTTGTGTCATCATAGTTTCAGTGTGTGTATGAGTGTAGATTGAGAGAGAATATTAGCGAGATTTAAGAAACAGCACGTTTCGTTTTGCAGCTCGTTTCGTTTGGTGAATGAGTCACCCCGCGAAACGGAACGTGTAACGAGACGGCATAGGCCGCAGACAAGATTTAGATGTATTCACGTTTCGTTTCGGAATGAAAGGCCGGGCATGGCAGGATATGATCCGCTGACTGGGCATGGCATAATTTCAACTCCACGAGTCAATAAAGGATTGACATACTCGCATTGCACGCACAAGAGCTTCACATTTTTCAATTCATGCACCTGATCACATACGAAGCCAGAATAAAAAATTCGATGCGATGACCTACTTCTGCTTCGCCATTTGCTTTCTCACCATGAAGTTGGATAAATGTACCAGGATCAGCACCCTTCAAAATATTTCAGTTCACAACAGTTGTCTACCTCCAATGAACACATTCTCAGCGCTGAAAGACTGTGAAAGGGTTGATGAATCTAGCAATGCATAAAATGGCCAACAAATAAAACTGTTAGTGTGCAAAAATACTCACAAAAGTTGACGAAATATTGTTCGTTTTTTGGGGGTGGAAAACGTGACTGCGTTTTGACGTTCCACGTTCCGTTTCAGTTGACCTTCACCTTTCCAGCGAGAGACCCCCGAAATAATGACGTTTACCACAACTTCAAAACGAAACGTCCCAACGTTTCGTTTCTTAAATCTCCGTAATGATAGAAAGTGAGAGAGAGTGAGTGTGTGGTTATTTGTTTGTGACTGTGTGCGTGCGTGTATGGGTGCGTGTGTGTGTGTATATGTGTGCGCGCGAGCGCGCGCGTGGGTGTGT